>NC_057413.1:47114161-47267386 GCF_019320065.1 Cervus canadensis | reverse complement strand
AATGATTTCAATTTTTTTGAATTTTCCAAGACTAGATTTATGGCCCAGGATGTGATCTATTCTGGAGAAGGTTCCGTGTGCACTTGAGAAAAAGGTGAAGTTGCTTGTTTTTGGGTGAAATGTCCTATAGATATCAATTAGGTCTAGCTGGTCCATTGTGTCATTTAAAGTTTGCGTTTCCTTGTTAATTTTCTGTTTAGTTGATCTATCCCTAGTTGTGAGTGGGGTATTAAAGTCTCCCACTATTATTGTGTTACTATTAATTTCCTCTTTCATACTCGTTAGTGTTTGCCGTACATATTGCGGTGCTCCTATGTTGGGTGCATATATATTTATAATTGTTATATTTTCTTCTTGGATTGATCCTTTGATCATTATGTAGTGTCCTTCTTTGTCTCTTTTCACATCCTTTATTTGAAAGTCTATTTTATCTGATATGAGTATTGCGACTCCTGCTTTCTTTTGGTCTCCGTTTGCGTGAAATATTTTTTTTCCAGCCCTTCACTTTTAGTCTGTATGTGTCTCTTGTTTTGAGGTGGGTCTCTTGTAGACAGCATATATAGGGGTCTTGTTTTTGTATCCATTCAGCCAGTCTTTGTCTTTTGGTTGGGGCATTCAACCCATTTACATTTAAAGTAATTATTGATAGGTGTGGTCCCGTTGCCATTTACTTTGTTGTTTTGGGTTCACGTTTATACAACCTTTCTGTGTTTCCTGTCTAGAGAAGATCCTTTGGCATTTGTTGAAGAGCTGGTTTGGTGGTGCTGAATTCTCTCAGCTTTTGCTTATCTGTAAAGCTTTTGAGTTCTCCTTCATATCTGAATGAGATCCTTGCTGGATACAGTAATCTAGGTTGTAGATTATTCTCTTTCATTACTTTCAGGACGTCCTGCCATTCCCTTCTGGCCTGGAGGGTTTCTATTGATAGGTCAGCTGTTATCCTTATGGGAATCCCTTTGTGTGTTATTTGTTGTTTTTCCCTTGCTGCTTTTAATATTTGTTCTTTGTGTTTGATCTTTGTTAGTTTGATTAATATGTGTCTTGGGTGTTTCGCCTTGGGTTTATCCTGTTTGGGACTCTCTGGGTTTCTGGACTTGAGGGCTACTTCCCATTTTTAGAGTTTTCAGCTATTATCTCTCGAGTATTTTCTCATGGCCTTTCTTTTTGTTTCTTCTTCTGGAACTCCTATTTCGAATGTTGGGGCGTTTCACATTGTCCCAGAGGTCCCTGAGGTTGTCCTCATTTCTTTTGATCCTTTTTTTTTTTTCCTCTCTGCTTCATTTATTTCCACCATTTTATCTTCTACCTCACTTATCCTATCTTCTGCCTCCGTTATTCTACTCTTGGTTCCCTCCAAAGTGTTTTTGATCTCATTCATTGCATTGTTCATTTTTAATTGACTCTTTTTTATTTCTTCTAGGTCTTTATTAAACAATTCTTGTATCTTTTCAATCTTTGTCTCCAGGCTATTTATCTGTAACTCCATTTTGTTTTCAAGATTTTGGATCATTTTTATTATCATTATTCTAAATTCTTTTTCAGGTAGATTCCCTATCTCCTCCTCTTTTGTTTGACTTGGTGGGCATTTTTCATGTTCCTTTACCTGTTGGGTATTTCTTTGCCTTTTCATCCAGACACAGATTGCTGTGTCTGGAGTGGACTTTCTGTCTTCTGGAGGTCTGTGGTTCCTTTTTATTGTGGAGGATTTACCCAGTGGGTGGGGTGAGACGATTGGCTTGTCAAGGTTTCCCGGTTAGGGAAGCTTGCGTCAGTGTACTGGTGTGTGGAACTTGATTTCTTCTTTTTGGAGAGCAATGGAGTGCCCAGTAATGAGTTTTGAGATGGGTCTATGTGTTAGGTGTCACCTTGGGCAGTCTGTATGTTGACATTCAGGGCTATGTTCCTGTGTTGCTGGAGAATTTGCGTGGTATGTCTTGCTCTAAAACTTACTGGCTCTTGGGTGGTGGTTGGTTTCAGTGTAGGTATGGAGGCTTTTGGAAGGTCACTTATTGCTTAAAGTTCCATGTAGTCAGGAGTTTTCTGGTGTTCTCAGGTTTTGGGCTTAAGTTCCCTGCCTCTGGATTTCAGTTTTATTCTTCCTGTAGTCTCAGGACTTCTCCAACTATACAGCTCTGATAATTAAACTTCTAGGTTAATGGCGAAAAGATTCTCCCCCGTTAGGGACACCCAGAGAGGTTCACAGAGTTACATGAACAGGAGAAAAGGGAGGAGGGAGATAGAGATGAGCAGGAGGAGAAAAGGGGGGACTCAAGAGGAGAGAGACAGATCTACGCAGCTGTCTGTTCCCAGAGTGTTCTCCGTATCTCAGACACCTACAAGGATTCACAGAATTGGATTTGGAAGAGAAGGGGAAAGGAGGAAATAGAGGTGTTCTGAGGTAGAAAACAGAGAGTCAAGATTGGGAGAGAATAATCTTCGGTTTAAAGATAGGGCTTCTCTTTTTTTTTTTTGGTAAGGTTATAGTGTAGTGAAAATGAAAATGAAGAGTAGTAGAGGAGTACTAGAGGACTTTAAAAGAAATAAGAGAACAAGAAAAATAGAAAATAAAAGAGAAAACGGAAAGGAAAAAAAGAAGAAAAAAGAGAAAAAAGAAAAAGAAAAAAAAACAAAAAAAAAGAAAGAAAAAAAAAATTTTTTTTTCCCCTAATTAAAAAAATCGTAAAAATCTATGTAAATGAAAGTTAAGGAGTAATGGGGGAGTAATAGGGAATTTTAAAGGAAAATAAAAGAGAAAAAATAAAAAAGAAAAAATATAAAAAGAAAAAAAAATTTTTTTTTTTTTTCCTTACTTAGAAAAAAAAAAGTAAAACTATATCTAGGAGTTTCTCTGGAGCTGCTGCGGTCAGTGTGGGTTCGGCTCAGTTTCAGATAGCTCCTCGTTCCAGCTTACACTTCTCGATATCTACAGGGCCCTTCCGGTGAAGTCGGTGTTTTCTATAGGGATTTTAATCTGTTGCACCAGTCCCTTCTGAAGCGGTTCCCTTTGTTTACTTGGCTTCTGTTTGCCGGTCTCTTCAGAGCCTCATTTCCGCCCTGACACAGGCGGGCGGAGGTGGGCTCTTATTCAGTTAGCTAGTTCCGTTGCGCTGCTGGGAGGGGCTGACGCTGCGGGGATGGGCTGGCGCTGCGGGGCGGGGCTGACGCTGCGGGGCGGGGCTGGCCCTGCGGGGGCGGGCTGGCGCTGCAGGGAGGGGCTGACGCTGCTTTCTCCGTCTGCGCTGCTCAGGCTCCCGGCTGTTCTATATGGAGCGCGCCCCGCGCTGCGCTAGGTTCCAGCCCTCGGGTGTTACACAAAAGCGCGGAAGGAAAAGCTGCGCCTGCTTGAGAGTCCTTTTTGATTATCAACTCTACCATTGTCTTATTTTTTTTCCTAATGAAGCCTAATTTGGCATTTAGTTACCCTAGTTGTTTGTTTTGTTTGTTCAGTTCCTATGTTGTGTCTCTTTTGTCACCTCATGAACTGTAGCCCGCCAGACTCCTCTGTCCATGGGATTTTCCAGGAAAGAATATTTGAGTGGGTTGTTATTTCCTTCTCCAGGGGATTTTCCCTACCCAAGGATCTCCTGCATTGGGAGGTGGACTCTTTGTCATTACACTATTTGGGAAGCCCCAGTTACCCCCATATCTTCATCTAAAATAAAGAGAAAACCTGTTGTTTGAAGCATCCTTTTGGGTTTTAATGGAAACAATGACTGGTTTGGAAATTGACTTCAATTCTGATACACATCCCCCTTTTTTTTAAGGGTTCAAGGAATTTTTCTGTAAGCAGTTCTAGGAGCAGTATAGCCAAAAACGATGGCTTTCTTCTGTAAGTATATAATTGGATTTGCTAAATTGATAAGAAAATAGACTCTTATGTTGTTTTACTTAGATTTCTGTTTGTTTCCACACATAGCAGCACCAGTATGAAGTGGGTACAGTTTTCAAACCTACACGTTGATGTCCCCAAGGATTTGACCAAGCCTACGGTATGCACTCCCTATTTCTTGGCATAAGAAGGTACATTATCGATAAATTTTCCTCCTTATTTCATTTGAGGCTGTTTCCCAAACACTTTATGAATAAAACAAATGTGTTCTAGAATACTGGCAGACCCACAGTGAGCCTGAGGAAAGTATTCTCTGATATCCCTGAGTGCTCAGGGTCACTTTCAGGCTGTCAAGGTGAGAGCTAATTGAATAAATTACTTACCCCAGATAACTGTGGGAATGAGCTTTTTGCTTTTAGCTCAGTACAGTGTGCAGAGTTGTCATAATTAGTGATGCTGAATACTTGGTATTATAGAAGCGGTTTGTGTGGTGGGGAGTGGGGGTGGGGCCTTCAGGTCTTTATTTTCATTTTAAGACAGTGAGTCTGGGCCTGGACAATGCTTTATTGTTCACAGTGAGCATTATCACAAGCAAAATCCAGGAGCAGTGTGTAACCTTGTTTTCTTTACGTGAAAGTCATGGTTCCATCAACCCAGTTTTTGGGTTATTTGTAGTTTTTATAAAATCCTTACAAGTTCCAAACCAAATGCTTGCAGTCCCACCCCTCAAAAATAAGCCCCTTTAACAGTTTGGTATGAATCCTCTAAACCTTTGTATGTAATCGTCTACGCACACCACACACACCAAAATGGAACTGTGATATATCTAATGGACTGCTGGTTCAGTGTTGTCACTTTATAGCATGTGTGAATGCCGGGTCTCCAGGTGCCTGCCTGAGCCAGGCCTGTAAGGAAGTGACAGGATGACCACAGGGGCAGGCTGTGCCCTTTCTGAGCAAACAGCTGCTCCTTGCTATAGCCCCTGTGTTATGTGGAAAATCAGACCTAGGGATGTCATATTGTATACATTTTCCACATGAAATTCCAATATTTATGTGAAATCTTTCGATTTTTAGTATTTGTAACATTCAAAATATCTTTAAAACCCTATAGAGACCAGTCATTACACATCTTAGGGCCATATTCCCCCTCTGTTGTCCCTTCACTTAAGAGTAGTATACAAGTATTTTCTGTTCTTCCAACAACCATATTTGGGGGTACTTGCGAGTGAGTATCTAGTTTCCTGGTGAATAAGTAGATCTGCTTTCAGGGACAAAGTGATTTAACTCTGAAACATCGGATTAGTAATATAAATTGTTGGTTTGATGGATGAATGAAGCGAGGGTAATTCACGTCTTGGAAGAAAGTCAGAAATGTCAAACCCATTATTTCTAAGATCCTTAAGTATTAGGGTGGAAGAGGTAGAAGTTAGTTGTATGATCAGTGTCATAACATTTTAACTAGAAATGAGTCATTTTTCTATTAGGGCAGGCAAAATATGGACAAACCTAATAAAAAGAATATGAGTAGCAACAACTCGCTTTTGTTTAATGATGTTTATAATTTATAAGCACTTAAATCTGTGCTCTCTTATTTGTTCCCAGCAGAAATGCCATGAACTGTAGCACAGGTATTGTCCTGTTTATATATGAGAGGACTAAAGTGCAATGAGATTAGTATATGACTTGCCTGTTGTCATTTAGCTTGAAGTGGGAGAGTTTAATTCTCAGTCCAGTTCTTCTGACCAAGCTAGTTTTATTAACAAACCCCTAAATCTTTTCCTGTTGTGTATTTGGGGTTCAGTAACTTAAGCTAAAGGGTTCCATTGGTGATTTTGTAGGTTGCTTGAAAATCCTTTTGATTCAAACTGTGTTATAACTGATTCTTAAGGGTCATTCTGGAGTCTGAATGTAGTTGTATTTAGATATTTAAAGATGTTACTCTGTGTTTTTCTCCCCACTTACTAGTAAACTGTGAAGTTGTTCAGTTGAGGATAATATTTTAAATTTTCCAGTATAAATATTAGAGGAATCACGACTGAAGCTTTTCTTCTTGATTTTAAAATTGCAGATAACCATTTCTGATGAACCAGACACATTATATAAGCGCCTGTCAGTTTTAGTAAAAGGCCATGATAAGGCTGTATTGGACAGTTACGAATATTTTGCAGTGCTTGCTGCTAAAGAACTTGGTATCTCTATTAAAGTGTAAGTATGATATTTCTTATTCTGACCTGTTAGCTGCTATAACACAGTCAGGAAAATGGTGCCAGTCCCAGCTAGGTCTGATCCCTTAAAATGGGACAGAAACTCATGATGGAGAGAGTTGAGGTTTGTTATTCTAAGCAGAATCATTCCTTCCTGTCTACCAGAATTTTAAAATACTAGAATGAACAAGGAAAATGAAGGAATCCTTTCTCTAGAAATGGCACAGACATAGGAGTCCGAAGAAGCCTGTGTGTCTGAAATCTCCATGGGGCAGGGAGGTGGATTAGGTGAACATGCAGTTTTTCAGACCTGTTGGATTTGATGATCTTTGCTATTATATCCATTGTTTTAAAACTGCCTTAAGAAACATCACTCAACCCAATACTTTGATGCATGAGTAGAGTGACTTCACACGGCCTTGAAGTCTCTGCAGGGTCAAGTATAACCACCTCCTTTGTCTTGCCTTCTGCTCTCTGATGCTGAACAAGACTCATTTGGAGCTTTGCCAGTCTTGCCTTCTAACTGAACTGAGGGAACTCACACGTTTCCCATAACAGACTGCAGTTTGTGCTTACCAATGTATCTGTAATGCACACAGCAGATACCACAGCTGTGTCCAACACACGGTGCTGCTCCCCCAGTTCATACATTTGGTCTATGCAGGACCCAGCGGTGTGAAAGCCAGAGGCGTGTGTGTGTGTGCGCCCGAGCACTTGGATGACAAGGCTTGTTTTTTGGGTCTCTGGCAAATGTTCCTGTTGCTGTCTGCGCGTTTATTTTGCCTGAGCTTTATGGCAACAGTTGTTAGAGATGACATTCTTAACAAATGGAAGTCTGTAAGTGATAGTTAATGCCTATAATTGAGCGTGAGCCTGACCTACAAAATTGTGGAATCATGCTTTGATATCAGTGACTCAGGTTTTAACATCACTTAAGTGTCTTGCTTTGCCCATTAATTTTCTAGACATGAACCTCCAAGGAAAATAGAGCGATTTACTCTTCTCAAATCAGTGCATATTTTCAAGAAGCACAGAGTTCAGTATGAAATGAGAACACTTTACAGATGTTTAGAGGTGAGTTTATTTCAGATATTCAGGCTTTTTTTTTTAATGCCCCAAATTTCACACGAGTGCGTCATAACTTTCCTTTAACTTTGCCTGTGGGCTTCCTTTCAGTCAGTCCATGTCCAACAGTTGTAAAGAAGATGAGTGGTTTTTGTGTTTATGGAAGAAGCATGATAGAAAAATATTCAAGTAAAGCCATCTTTCAGAGTGTTTGCCTAGTCGCTCAGTTGTGTCCAACTCTTTGTGACCCCATGGACTGTAGCCTGCCAGGCTCCTCTGTCCATGCATTTCTCCAGGCAAGAATACTAGAGTGGGTTGCCATGCCCTCCTGCAGGGGATCTTCCCATCCGAGGGATTGAACCCAGGTATCCTGCATTGCAGGTGGATTCTTTATTGTCTGAGCCACCAAGGAAACCCTTTTTGGAGTAGTTCAGACTTTAACTCAGGAGTGCACATTATGTTGACTAGTATTTTTAATAAGAAACGGCAGGCAGTTTTTTTTTTTAATTTGGCTGTGACAGGTCTTAATTGCAGCATGCAGGATCTTTCATTGTGGTGCACAGGCTTCTCCCTAGTTGCAGCATGGTCTTAGTTGCCCTGTGGCATATGGGACCTTGGTGCCCAGGATCCACATCCCCTGTGTTGGAAGGCAGATTCTTAACCACTGGAGAGCCAGTGAAGTCCCTATGTTGACTGATTTTTATACACTAAGCTAGCGTTGGAATAATTTTGCTTATATTTCAGAAACTCTAGCTAAGTTTTCACACAACTCTAATAATTCTTTTCTCATCCTCACTGAATTCTCCACATCCATGATAGCCAACATTAAGGTTTTTCATTCATTGATTATCATTCATTTGTGCAGCCACCCAGGCCAGCACAGTCTTGTAGTTGAGAAAAGCATGGGATCTGGGGTCAGCCAGCCAGGTCCAAGCACTAGCATTTGCTGGCTGTGTGACCTGTGCCTTACTTAAGTCCTTCATCTTTAAATTGGAAATAATAACGGGACTCATCTCTCAAGGTTAATGTGAGGATTAAATGAGTATTTATCTAAAGCACTTAGACTATTTTGTCACACAATAAATGATGGGTAAATGTTATTAAAACAATTGCTTGTGCATCTTTTATAGGAGAAGCGCTGTACTAGGCATTGTATTAAGACATTGCCCTACCCTTAAATGAAAAAGAAAAATCCTTAATTTTATTCACCTCACCATAGAGCATACAGGAAATCTTATACTAACTGTCTTATGATTTAATTTTTTGTTTGCTTTTGAGTTATTTTGTGAAATTCTCGTGCTGTTCTGATACCATGTTTGCCATCCGGGTTTCATGGAGCCCTGACTTTAAGGCATTTGGGAGTAATATTTCTCCAGTTCAACCAGAGGAACTACATTTTTTTCCTATTGGGATTCTGAAGATTCCACTGATGAAGAAATGACTGCTGATTTTACCCCACCCCCCAAAAAAGTCTTAAAATTTCTACAGCATAGCATGAACCAATTTCATGTCTGAAATTTTAGTTAGAACATCTCACTGGAAGTACAGCAGATGTCTACTTGGAATATATTCAGCGAAACTTACCTGAAGGAGTTGCCATGGAAGTTACAAAGGTATGGCTTGAATTTCTACCTCAGTTGCAGGGAGGTCTATTATATCATTGTGTTGATACATTGCCGCCTGATCCAGCCACCGCAGTGGAGGGGAGGACCTGGAGGCAGACTTGCCCCAGTGGTTGGGCTGTCTGCCCCCTGACCCCCAGCCCCCAGAGCAGTGGGGGCAGCTCAACAGAATGCAGCCCACATCCTCCCAGAGCAACTTCTTTTTTTTTAAAATATATATTTATTTATTTATTTGACTGCATGAGGTCCCAGTTACAGCACATGGGATCTTGTTCCCCGACCAGGGTTTGAACCCGGGCCCCCTGCATTGGAAGCACAGAGTCTTAGCCACTGAACCACCAGGGAAGTCCCCCAGAGCAACTTCTGATGCCTTTCTTCCTCTTAGCAGTTGTCTCAACACAGGTTCCACATTGATTGGTGGTCCCTGGAGATCACTGAGGAACAGCAGATTATATATGTGAGAGTTTATCTGCCACTGAGTTTCCTTCTCTTTGTTTCAAAGTCCTGCAGCAAGATGAGGGGGTAAAAGAAAAAGGTCAGAGGCCTTGAGGGAAGAGAATGCATACATTCAGTTTGTGGCTAAAAAGTTCAGTTAAGTCTGTTATACTATAATTTTGTTTTTCTCTCTAGACAAGATTAGAACAGTTACCAGAACACATCAAGAAGCCAGTTTGGGAAACAACACCAGAGGAAAAAGGAGACAGCAAGTCATAAAGTCCCACAGTGACCACTTGTGCCAGGATGTGGAGTGAACCTGTCAAGTGGAGGGACCCTCCAGTGAGGGCTATTTCATGTCTACCCGACTGCTCTCCTGAGGCCACAAGGCCTGATCAGTGGAACGCAGGGATCAGAACTTTATGATACCCTGGACTGTTTTACAAGAACCACTTTATCTGTTCTTTTATAAGACTCATATATTTCAGTTCTGATTTTTAAAAATATGAGCAAACCATTTGGTCTACTCTGTGCCAAAACAGTCAGATTTACATTTTGTTATTCCACTATTGTTTAGTTATTAGTTTGTACTGATTGTGATTTCTGTCTTTTCATTCATCTAAAAATGAGTGTTCCACATACTCATCACACACATTTTTTTCTTTTGAGGGACCTAGAAGGAACCTTTGGTTAATTAAACACTGAGCAGTTTGAGTTTTTGATACCTACCTTATTAGTGTAGGCTGGCATATGAGAGTTTGGGATGGTGAGCTCCAAGTTTTGCCCCATGTAAGCATTACATTCTTAAAAATGGATGTACTTTGCGGCAGATCAAGCATGTTTGTGACTTGCACTGAACCCCTCTGGGGCTGCCTAGAAGGGTCACTGTAATGGAATTTGAGCTCTCGAGAAATCACTATTGGTTCATTCATCCTGTAATTCGTTTTTTCAGTAAGCTTTTCTTTTGTTAGCTTTGCACCCAGTACTGTAGTAAATACCAAAAATAGAATAGCAATAATGGCTTTCAAAAATTGTGCAAGGCACAAATAAATACTTTTCCTTATTAAGTTCCATGCTGATAAGACCTCTTTCTTTTGGTGAATAGCACTCTTTTTGTTTGGAGATGTCTACTTTTCATGAAATTAGATAGTAGTAAAAAGCTCTGAAAGAGGCAGGATGACAATGGGCTGAGGCTGTTGGTGTATCAACCCCAAGGGACTGATTCGTTTCCTTTTTACAGAAGAATCAGGTGCTTGTCTTGTGGTTTCCTTCTCATCTTTGGGGTAGTTATGACTTCTCAGTTTCCCCCCCTTAGTCTGGAGTCCCTGTTCTCTTTTCCTGACCTGCTATCAGGTATGAGTGTTCTGAATGCACTCTGCTTATGTATCAGACTTACGTTACTGTCATTAACTTGAAAAGAATTACAGCCTTGTCCACCAAGACCTCATTCTGTTTTCAGCTCAGTTGTGGACTGTCATTCACAAATGTATAAAGCATGACTAGCCCAGGTATAAGCCCCAGGATTAAGAGCTAATCAATTAAACAGAAGCAATATAATAGTAAATATACATAACAGAGCAGCCATTGTGGCTCATTTTCACTATAAAAAGATTCTTTAAAAGTAAATACAGACCCACATCTAACTGTTTTTGTGCTTTTATTACAGACGGTATCAGTCACATAATTATAGGATGACTTGTGCACACTCACCTCTGGTGGCTCTCCTTTAAAGGTATACTTCCACTTCCACCTGTTTTCAGACTAAAGTAGCCTGTAAACCAGATTACTTAGCTCTTCACATTATATATTAAAATCTCACTTTAAGATAAATACAGAGATAAACTACACACTAAAACTAGTGGTATTTCCTTGACATAAGTAATTGGCATATTTGAAGCCTACTTCATATAAACTAGGTAACTTCTTTATCCTCAGACTGAGAAAGTTTTGTTTGTTCTTTTAAATTGGGTCTCCTGAGTAAAATGCGCATTCTGAAAATGAGAATTAATGCCCAAGTCTCACTGTCTGTTCGTAGTGGTGATGAGAGGTAGTGAGAAGAGTAGACCTGATGTCAGGATGAACCAGAAGGCAGGTGTGAGTTAAGATGGTCTTATTGAAGTGAAGCCCTGAATTCATTGTTGCTTTCTCTGATCTGAAGTATAGTTTCTTTTTATATTATATAAAATAGTGTTCAGGTCTATCTTAAACTATTGGTAGACTCTACAGGTTAAACTTGTTCAGCACCTAGTAGTTTTGATTTCAAAGAGAATTACTTAATATGTCCTTGGGCCACTTAGATATGCCACAGTAAACACATAAAGCAATGATTTTAAGTCAGTCTATTTTCTTAACATTTCTGTTTGTCAGCTACCATTCCTTGTTCCTTAAACTGTATTATTAAATTAGCTTTACTACAACATTTATGAGTAGCCAAGTAAAGAAATGCTGGGCTGGAAGAAGTACAAGCTGGAATCAAGATTGCCAGGAGAAATATCAATAATCTCAGATATGCAGATGACACCACCCTTATGGCAGAAAGTGAAGAGGAACTAAAAAGCCTCTTGATGAAAGTGAAAGAAGAGAGTGGAAAAGTTGGCTTAAAGCTCAACATCCAGAAAACTAAGATCATGGCATCTGGTCCCATCACTTCATGGGAAATAGATGTGGAAGTAGCGTGAGACTTTATTTCTTTGGGCTCCAAAATCACTGCAGATGGTGATTGCAGCCATGACATTAAAAGACGCTTACTCCTTGGAAGGAAAGTTATGACCAACCTAGATAGCATATTAAAAAGCAGAGACATTACTTTGCCAGCAAAGGTCCGTCTAGTCAAGGCTATGGTTTTTCCAGTGGTCATGTATGGATGTGAGAGTTGGACTGTGAAGAAAGCTGAGCACCGAAGAATTGATGCTTTTGAACTGTGGTGTTGGAGAAGACTCTTGAGAGTCCCTTGGACTGCAAGGAGATCCAACCAGTCCATCCTAAAGGAGATCAGTCCTGTGTGTTCATTGGAAGGACTGATGCTGAAGCTGAAACTCCAGTACTTGGGCCACCTCATGAAAAGAGTTGACTCATTGGAAAAGACCCTGATGCTGGGAGGGATTGGGGGCAGGAGGAGAAGGGGATGACAGAGGATGAGATGGCTGGATGGCATCACCAACTTGATGGACATGAGTTTGGGTAAACTCCGGGAGTTGGTGATGGACAAGAAGGCCTGGCGTGCTGCGATTCATGGGGTCACAAAGAGTTGGACGCAACTGAACTGAACTGAAGTAAAGAAAACATGGACTCTGGAGCCTAAAAGGCCTGAGGCAGATAAGGGTTGAAACCCACTAACTGTTATAAAGTTAGGCAAGACATTTAACCCTGTCAGAGTCTCAATTTACTCAGAAAAATATAGGAAATCTACTTAGGAAGGTTGGAGCATTAAATCAGATAACTTACAAAGCCCCTCACACAGTACCACAGTACCAGGCAGATAATAAGACATTCAATAAGTATCAGGTGTGTAAATGAGAACTACTGCCTACCATATCAGTAAACAAAGAATGTCACAGCCATCAAGCCATCACATTACAGCCGCCCTGACTGTGCACGCTGAGGAGACGCAGGATGAGAAGCACAGGATACTGACTCCAGATAGCAAAGAAAGGATTTCAGTGAGCCCAGACTCTTGCAACTTCCCATGCTTAGAAAAACACTAAATTCGTTAACTCTAAATACCTGGTTTTTCTTTTACAGTAATGTTCTGAATACCTAGTCTTTGTTGCAAAAACCCCTATATATCCTGGCCCTCCCCCCTTGCCTCTTCGGAGCAGCCTCTCAGAGTTATCTGAGATGCTGTGTCCTGAGCCTAAGTCCTCAGTTTCGTTCAGCAAATAAAACATAATTCTCACTTGTAGATTGTGCGTTTTTTTCAGTTGACAGTTATTACCAGATGGCAGAACAAACAATGAACTCCAGATGCTCATGTGCTGTACAGTTTAAAAACCAGCAGGAATGGACTTCAGAATATCTCCCAAGTTTTTGCAAAGTTTAATTTAGAAGAGAAAACATGTAGCATGCTCATTATAATAACCCCCATACATTCTACCAAGCATTTATAGATACCATCTTTTTTACAGATACTATCTGTGTAATCTTTGTAACAACTCAATAAAGTAGTTACTCTTATTATCCCCATTTTATGGAAGAGAAAATCAAGTTTGGCTTGCCCACTCAATTGCCTTTCAGTTTACAGATAAAACAGACGAAAAAGGTGAAACTGATGAGTTCCAGTTAGTAACGACAGAGACAGCCTCCTTAGAACCTAATTTTTAAAGGCTAGGATGGGACTTCCCTGGTGGTCCAGTGGTTGAGAATCCACCTGCCAATGCAGGAGACATGAGTTCGTTCCCTGGTCCAGTAAGATTCCACGTGCCACAGAACAATTAAGCCCCACACACCACAGCTATTAAGTACACATGCCTTAGAGTCCATGCTCCAGGGCACTGAGAATCCCGCACGCAGTGAGCAAGACTCAGTGCAGCCAGAAATACTTTTTTTTTTAAAGATGTTTAAAAAATAAAGTGGAAATATGTACTGGAATGTCCACATATTAAAGGCAGGATATTCAAACCTAAAATCCAGATTTATGTCCCCTTGCACATTAGCAAAGTATACTCCTCATTTCCCCTAAGGGTTAGAAATAAAGAGATGGGGGGGAATAAGGAATAAAAGATGTAAATGTGCATGAATAAAGGCCAGAAGCATAACCCACAGCTGGATCCCTGTGGTCTCAAGGCTGACATTGGTCCTGACTGTCTCCGGTGGCCACAGGAGAGTGTAAGCGCCAGTCAGGGGGAGCCTCCTGGGTCACAGGGAGCCTGGTGCAGTGACAACTGGGGGGCTGCAGGCCAGGCCTGTCTCGGGCTCTGTAGACTGGTTTGTTGCTCACATGCATTTCCATACCCCTGGAGCCAGGCTTAGGGCTAAGTGCCTGGGATCCCCAGAGTTCCCTTTCCAAATCCCTGCTCAAATCCTAACCTTGCCCTCCTTAAAGCCTTACTGTTGTTACTCACTGTGAGCTATCATTGTCTGTGGAGTCCTAAGCCTCTTTAAAACGATATATTTATATCCCAACAGCTCAGCGGTAGTTAAGGGCAGGTCATGGGCAACTGACCCACATGAAAAGCCCATTGAATTTTAGATTCCTCAGCCAGAGGCTAAATGCAGTTCTATTTCATTCATATGGTCTCTTGAGCACATGTATCATCCTTTACTCCTCAACATTGCCTGCTGCTGCTGCTGCTAAGTCACTTCAGTCGTGTCCGACTCTGTGCGACCCCATAGACGGCAGCCCACCAGGCTCCCCCGTCCCTGGGATTCCCCAGGCAAGAACACTGGAGTGGGTTGCCATTTCCTTCTCCAGTGCATGAAAGTGAAAAGTGAAAGTGAAGTCTCTCAGGCCAAATACCGACAAATGTGAAGAGGTAGATAGGGGTGACACCATCTTCACACAGCCGCAGTGACAGCATATGTTGTCTTCAGGTGTTCTGAGATGGGGACAGGGCTGAAAATAACTGGAGGCCTCTCCCAGTGCCAAAATCACCTTGTCTCTTCACATCAACATACATCTGCTAACCCAGACACTCCAAGGAATCAAAGGCAGTTGTCTTGTAAAAGTATGAAGTAATATCTCACATGAATTCAACTCTGACCATGTGCCAAGCACTTTGCTCAGTTACTCAACAAGTCTTGTTTGTGCCAAGAATTCCTTGTTCATGCCACGTACTGTTCTAGGCTTAGGAAATTCTGCACCGTGTATGGTGAAGCCCCTCTTGTCTGGGATCTTAGACTCTAGTGGAGAAGACATGATATGGGGGAAAAAATAATAAGATCATTTCATAGATATGCAGTTAAGCACTAGGCAGCAACTAAAGTAGGATAACGACAAAATTACTTGAGTGGTTACTGAGATGAAAGCCACTAATAGTGGCTCAGACGGTAAAGAATCTGCCTGCAATGCAGGAGACCTGGGTTCCATCCCTGGGTTGGGAAGATCCCTCAGTCCAGTATTCTTGCCTGGTGAATTACATGGACGGAGGAGCCTGGTGGGCTACAGTCCATAGGGTCGCGAAGAGGCAGACATGACTGAGTGACTGATATTTTCACTGTTACTTGAGACAAGATTGGGAAAGTTCTCTCTGAGGAGAGGAGACCATCAGGAAGGAGGCAGCTGAATGAGAGTCTGCAGAAGGGCAGTCCAAGCAGCAGGACCAGTCAATGCTAAGGGCCAGTGAGTGTGACGCGTCTGAGGACAAGGGCAGAACAACGTGAAGATGAAGTGGGTGGGACCAGATCATGGCCATGGGAAGGAGTGTGGCTTTTATCCTAAGTGTCAGTGGGAAGCCGTGGGAGAGTTTGAAGCAGGACAATGATAGGATCTGATTTACCCTTTAGAATACACTCCTCTGGCTGCTTGGTATGGACTGAAAGGAAAGGGTGATGGGAAGGGTGGGGCAGAACCTGCTGCAGTGGACCAGTGAGAGGATGTAGCCTGGACAGAGCTGCAGGGATGGAGGGGATGGGAAATTGTTGTATTAAGAATAAGTTTGGAGGTGGAGCTGACAGAAGGACCTCCTAGTAGGCTGAAAGGAGATCTAAGAGAAAGGACTCCAGCATGACTCCTTGATTTTAGCCTAAGCAACTGGATAAATGGTGATTCCATGACTGAGGTGGAGAAGGGTTGAGCAGGGATTTAGGAAGGCTATCAGTATGTTGGTTTTGGCCTTGGTAAGTCTGCAATTTGAGTGGAAATGTTTGGTAGGTAGCTGGGGTCCTGAATCTGGAAGCTACAAATGGTGTGTAATGTCCAGGGTGAATGCACTCATCTGGGGAGCACATATGAGTAGAGAGGAGCACAGTCCTGAGGACAAGCCTGGGAAGCCCAAGCAGAGTGATTTGTTTAAAAGGAGGAGGTGCCGGCGAAAGAGATGAGCAATCAGTGAGGTCGGAGTGGAACCAGGCTCCACGTGAGTCCTTGAACCCTAAAGTGTTTGAAGAAAGAACTCGGGAGGCGGTGCTGAATCTGCAAGAAAAGTTGGTCATCATAAAGCCTTCTCCATGGAGTGACGGGGATGAGCATCCAGTTGGAGTAAGTTGAGGAGAGAGGAAGAAATGAAGAGGAGGGACTTCCCTGGTGGTCCAGTGGCTAAGTCTCTGAGCTCCCAATGCAGGGGGCCCAGATTCAATCCCTGGTCAGGGAACTAGATTTCACATGCTACAGCTAAAGAGCCCATGTGCTGCAACTAAGACCAGTGCAGCCAAAATTATAAAAGAAGGGGATATGAAACAGGTTCAGTTATCTGTTGCTACCTTCAAAAATGCCCAACACATCACAGCTCCATGACAGTTCGGTCAGTGTTCTGTGGGGACACGGTCTGCCCTGTGTGGTATCAGCTGGGGTGGCTGGAAGGCCAGGGCTGGAGGCATCAGGAGGTTCACTGGCCCCCTTCGCCCACATGTCCGGTGGCTGACCCTGGCTGTCACTCAGAAGCCCTGGGCCTCCCCGCACCATGATGGCTGCATTCCGAGGGCAAGTCCTGGGGGAGAGCCAGGCATGGACCCTACTGCCTTTGATGACCCAGCCTTAGGCGTCACATAGCCCATTCTCTTCGTTGAGTACTGCAAAGTCCCATCCAGGTTGAAGAGAGGGAGAAATCGGCTCTTCCCCATGGTGCAAAGAACACGTGAGACCAGACCCACTGCAGTGCCATTTTCAGAAAATAACATCTTCCATCAGGGGTTTTGTTGTAAGAGGGGGCCAAGGTGAGGACAGCGGCTGGAGGGAAGCAGTAACTGGCAGGACTGTTGGATCTAGTGGGCACAGTGTCTAGGGCCCACAATATTTTTTAATTTAAATGTTTTAATTTCTTTCAAAAATAATATAATGCAGTCTGGACTGGAACTGGATTATATTCCTCTTTTTACCAGTGAATGATAAAAGAGCACTTTCATGTTTTAAATTTCTATTTATGGCTGTGCTGGGTCTTCGTTGCTCCACACAGGCATTTTCTAGTTGTGGCGAGCAGGGCCTGCTCTCCGTTTGTGGTTCACGGGCCTCTCACTGTGGTGGCTTCTCTTCTTGAAGAGCACAGGCTGCAGGGCGCATGGTCTCAGGAGTTGTGTGCACAGGCTTAGTTGCTCCGTGACATGTGGGATATTAGTTCCTGGACCAGGGATCAAACCCGCGTCCTCTGCATTGGCAGGCGGACTCCCAACCACTGGACCACTGGGGAAGTCCCAAAATAGCACTTTTAATGTATCATTATTTACTGTTTAATTATCAATCTTTATCTTATAACCCATGAAGGCAAAAGTAGGCCCCAGAAAGTCACAGGTGGCCTCTGACTGTGGGGTCAAGGAGGAATTTTTGTCTTATTTTGTTTTAATAGGGGTAATGTTGAGGCACGTCTGCAGATGGGAATGATCCGTTAGCGCAGGACACGTGGAGGGTGCAGAAGAGAAAGGGATGGCTGTGGACTTGGAGTGCTGGGTTGGGCAAAGGGAGGTGACAGCTAGGAACAAGTGGAGGAGCTGACAGGTGGAGAAGTGGGAAAGGGACTGCGTCCATCGAGCCAGGAAGAGAGGCCAGGTGTGTGAGCACAGGTGCAGAGAGGTGTGTCTGATGCCTCTTCTCCGTGAAGTGAAGGATGTGACAAGGTCATCAGCTGAATGTGCGAGCCAGAGGAAGTTTCAAGGGTTGGAAGGGTGGTGGAACAGTCATCTCTGGGAGAGAGAAGGGACTTCCCTGGTAGTCCGGTGGTTAAGACTCCAAGCTTCCCCTGGGTCATGGGTGAAGACTCAAGGGTCTGGCCCGTAAAGGAGCTTCAGGTATCGTGCCGGACAGTGGTCTCCAGCCTTCTTGGCACCAGGGACTGTTTTCATAGGAGGCAATTCTTCCACAGACTGGGAATAGGGGATGGTTTGGGGATGATTCAAGCGCATTACATTTATTGTGCACTTTATTTCTATTATTATTGCATCAGCTCCACCTCAGATCATTGGGCATTAGATCCCGGACGTTGGGGACCCCTGGTGCTGGGGACCGACAACGGGGGGGACAGAGCTGCTCACCCAGAGCCCTTCACATCGTAGATCCTGCTGCTTCTCACTAGACCAAGTGGAGGGCCAGCCCCAGCTCACTAGCAGTTCTGTTTTATGGGCTAGGAGTTGTACGTGCATCTTCCCTGGATATCAGAGTCTCCTGTGTCTCCAAGGTGGGCCTCCCTGGAGCTGCATGGTGCCCTACCGAAAGTGACAGGGCCCATGTGTACGATGGGAGGGTCTCAGCCTGCCTTCCCAATTCCCCCTCTGTCTGCCTACCTCTGTTTCCGCCCCTTCTCCCTTTTCAGAATCTACTGGGCAGCTTACTTGAGTGGTTGACCACACTGAAGGGAGGGGTGAGGCTGGGGGAGCTTAGCCGACTGGAGGTCAGACCTTCCAGGGGAATCTTCTAATCTTAAGGCACTTAGCTGGCCTGGTCCCGCCCCCTCGCTGCCAGCCCCCACCCCCACCCCCACTGCCCGTCCCGTTCGGTTGGCCAGGAGATGATGAAGAGGCTGGCAGAGCAGAGAAGAGGTAGGAAGAGGGCCCTAGCCAAAGGAATCGATCGGCCGCGTCTCAGCAGGAGGCAGAGACCCTGCTCCCTGCCGTCCTGGGGCCAGGATGGGGCAGCAGTTCAGCTGGGAGGAGGCGGAGGAGAACGGCGCGGTGGACGTGGCGTCGCTGCAGGAGTGGTACAAGAAGTTCCTGGAGGAGTGTCCCAGCGGCACGCTCTTCATGCACGAGTTTAAGCGCTTCTTCAAGGTCACAGACAACGAGGAGGCCACCCAATACGTGGAGGGCATGTTCCGAGCCTTCGACAAGAACGGGGTAAGGTGCCCCGAGGGGGAGGATCCTTGACTCATCCTTGAGGATGACCAGGGCTCATCCTTGACTAAAGGAGCACCCTCGGTGGGAGCTCCGTTGGCCAGTCCTCCTGCTCGGCCTCAGCTCTTCTTTCCTCTCCATCCTTTCTCACCTTTTCTGTCTCACTCTTCCTCCAAACTCTTCTCCCTCTCCCATCATTCTTCCTTCCCATCTTTTCTTTCCATTTCTCCGCTTTCATCTGACTTTTCCTCTTCCTGAGAGCTGAAGCGAGGCTCTGCAGAAAGACCCAGGGTCCTCTCTACGTGTATTTATGGACAGGACGTGGTTTTCCACATCCATCAGGGCTCCCCTTGCTCTAAAGGTAAGGGGTTTAATGGATGGAGCTATCTTGGCACAGCCCATGAGTGCCCCCTTGCTGAGGGTCCTTCTAATTGAGACAGATCAGCTCTTCCTGCCCAGAACGCTGGAGGAGGCTCCTTCCTGGACTTTGAGGATGGAGGATTATTGCAGAAGTCTCTTTCTGTTCTTCAAGCCATGGAAGATTCCATGAAATCATCCATCCACAGAGTTTCTGCAAGTCCATGGTTGGCACCAGGAGCTAAGAAGATAATATATTTTATAAATGTACACCTGGGAATTGAATTTAAACATAGAAAAAAGTAAAAGTGAAAGTCGCTCAGTCGTGTCCAACTCTTTGTGGCCCCATGGACTGTAGCCCACTAGGCTCTTCTGTCCATGGAATTCTTGAGGCAAGACTACTGGAGTGGGTTACCGTTCCCTTTTCCAGCGGATCTTCCCGACCCAGGGATCCAGCCCAGGTCTCCTGCTTTACAGGCAGATTCTTTACTATGCGAGCCACCAGGAAAGCCCTTAAACATTGAAACCCCGTCATTATTTAAGGCCACCCAGTCCAGTGCCTCCACAGTCCTTTAAACCATTAAGTTTGCCTCAAACCCCTGTTTCACTCCTTCAGATTGAGGGGCCAGTGGGTTGGACCTAGATAATCTGGAAAAAGCAGTGGATACCCCACTTCTGTGTAGGAGAGCTTTACTTTTCAGAGTGAGTCACTAGGAACGCTTCTTAGGTCCCACCATGCCCCAGGAGAAGGGAATGGCTACCCACTCCAGTATTCTTGCCTGGAGAACTCCATTGACAGAGGAGCCTGGCGGGCTGCAGTCCACGGGGTCGCAGAGTCAGACACGACTGAGCGACTAACGCTTTTCTTCTTTCTGCCCCTGGTACTGTCAGTGCACATCTCCTCTGCGCCTGTAGGGGGCGGTAGGGCGGGGTCAGCATCATCGCGGCAACAAAAACCTTGGAGGTGACCACTCTCCAGATCTCAACTGAGTTTCAGCCTTCCCAAAGCTCCTTCCACAGACGTCTCTGAGTCAGCAGCAGCCCTGGAAGGGAGCAGGCCGAGGTTGTTACTCCAAATTCAGTGAATTGATTTGCCCGAGATCTTAAACTCAGGGGACCTGCATCCCAGGCAAGCGCCCCTACCTAGAAGGCAGTCTGTTGTGCTGTTTAAGAGAGGAAATGATTTTTTTGAAGTGTTGAATGTCAGAAGAAAATTAAACAAATATATCAGGTAGTATGTGGCAAGGTTCACACCCATGAATTTATCAATTTAACTTTACAGAAAAATTATAAGGATAGTGCAAGTAATTCCCATTTACAATTTATCAAAATTCCCCAATTGTTTACAGTTGACTCATTTGCTTTACTATTCTTTCTGTGTGATGTATTATATATATATACATGTATACATACATGTACACAATATATGTGTATATTATGCATATAAATATATATTTTTTAGAGAAAATTATATAGACATCACACCCTTTTACCCCAAGTATTCTAATTTGTATTTTCTAAAACCAAGGGCATTCTCTTAACCTAATAAATGATCAAACTCAGGAAATTCAACATTAATAAGTTCTGTTATCTAATTGACAATCCATATTCATGTTTGGTTTACTGTCCTGATGACGCCTATTACAACCTTTTTTTTTTTAAGTTTTATCACACATTGCATTTAATGTCCTATCTCCCGCTTAGCCTTTTTTAAAAAATTGGAGTATAATTGCTTTACAATGTTACATTAGTTTCTGCTGTACAATGAAGTGAATCAGCCATATTTATACATATATCCCCTCCCTCTTGACGCTCTCTTGCACTCCACCCCCATCCCACCCCGCTAGGTCATCACAGAGCACCAAGCTGAGCCTCCTATGCTTTATAGCGGTTCCCACCAGCTATCTCTTTTACACATGGTATTGTATATATGTCAATCCTAATCTCCCAATTTGTCCATCCCTTCCCTCCGCCTCCCGACCTGATGCCCTATGGATCCTTTAGTCTCAGCTTTTCTTTATCTTATTTGACTCTGACATTTTCAAAGACTGCAAGTCCGTGACCTGGGTTTACCCTATGTTGCCTTGTGATGAGATACAGGTTACACTTCTGGCAGAAATTAATGCCCCAGAAGAGATGCTGTGTGCTTCTGAGCATGTGACATCAGAGGGCACATGATGTTGGTTTATCCCTTCCATCATTTAGCTATATGATGTCTGCTGGATTTCACTGTTAAGTGACTATTTCTTCTTTGTAATTAATAAGCATCTTATAGGGAGGTATTCATACTTCGAGACTAAGTAAACTTCCTATTGCTCATCAAGTGATCAGCCCCTAGGTTTGGCATCCATTGATCATTTTCTATCTCCACTGTCCCTTCTCTATTTATTAGTTGGCCTCCTGCTGTAAGGAAGAGCTCTCCTAGCAGGTGTTTTCAGCTCCTCTGTCAGAAGCTAAGCTTTCTTCCTTTTCTTTTCCCACTTAGTCTTTGTCTCCAAACTCCACTTCCCACCTCAGAACAACCTTTACAATCAGCAAGTCTCATTTCTGAGCAACTGATCTGAGATATCTGGGGCAGATAAAGTCAAAAGAGCTCTTAGATTTAGCTCACACGTCAAGATCTGTGGTGGTGAGAACAGTCTTGTGGTGGCAAGGAGGTAGGGGCACCTGGTCTCTGCTGCTATGCTCCCTCCTGCTGGAGGTAGTAACACCATCTCTGGTGCTTGCCTGTAATGCTCTGGATGGAGGAAAAGGAAGGATGAAGGTCAAATGTCCTTCAGGGTCCTTATGTAACGAGTGCTGGGGGGAGGTCAGGGCTGGTTCACAAATGCAGCCAATTCAGGGAGAGACGAGGCAGGTAATCCCACAGAGCAAATCACACGCTTGTCACTTCTGCTCCAGCTCTTGAGTAGACAGGCGTTTCCCTCATCTTCAGCCTCCGTGGGTAACTGAAGCTGACGAGAGCGCATGCGCACTGGATGAGCGGAGCCCCTGCTGGGAGCATCCCAGAACTGGTCCTGGGGTTTGCAGTAAACTCACATGTGAGACCGCTTGTCAGGAAAGGGCTGCTCCACATGGAGACGCATGTGAGGTGAGGGGTCACGGTGGAAACCACATCATGTTGAGACAGGATGTTGTGAGAACAGAAAGTTCTAGACAGAGAATGAGGGGAAATCTAGAGATCTGAAGAGTAGAAATTTGCTGGTGATTTGGGGTTTGTTTGTGTGTTTTACTCCCCTTGGTGCTAGCCACCAGGTTCATTTTTTAGACAGTAATAGACCTTGCGTGGAGTAAGAAATTTCCCCCAACCCGATGAACTGGAGAAGGCATGTAGCCTGAAGGACTCTGCCACTTGCTGGGTGGGGATTTCTTAGGCAACTTATTAAACCTCTGAGTCTCAGTTTCCTCATCCATGAAATGGGGATAGCAGACCTGAGGATGATGTATGTAAAACAAATGGTCCATTTTGCATAATTTTCTTTTTTTCCCAATTATTTTTATTAGTTGGAGGCTAATTACTTTACAGTATTGTAGTGGTTTTTGCCATACATTGACATGAATCAGCCATGGATTTACATGTGTTCCCCATCCTGAACCCCCCTCCCACCATTTTGCATGATTTCCTAACTTAATTCTTATTTAAAAAGAAACCTAAGGGACTTCCCTGGTGATCCAGTGGTCAAGACTCCATGCTCCCAATGCAGGAGGTGCAGGTTTGATCCCATACGCCCCAGGGCATGGCCAATAAAAAGAAACCTAAGATCTGTTTTTAGAAAGCCTAACAAATAATAATTACTAATGAAAATAGTCTTTTAAAGGACAACCAATTAGCACACTGTATGCCTTCAACTTACACAGTGTTTTTTAAAAGGCTATTGTGCAATTATACCTCAATAAAGTTGGGGGGGAAAAAAAAACAGGAAACAAGCCAAATAACCTTCAATGGGCAAACAGAAAGCAAACTAGGGACCATTCATACAATGGGGCACCATTCACCAGTTTAAAAAAAAGGAACTGTTGATGCTGACAGTGACTGAGATGAATCTACAGGGCACTGTGCTGAGTGAAAGAAAACTACACACTATATGATTCTATTTTTATACTCTTTTCAGAGTGAAAATATTATTGATGGAGAACAAAACAGCAGTTGCCAAGTGTTATGGTTGAGAGAAAGATGTGACCTTTGAGAGGTAACACAAGAGAGGTTCTTTGTGTTGAGAGTTACTGGTATCTACGTATCTGCATGTGTCTACACATGTGATACAATTTTGTAGAACAAGGAGGTAGGGGCAATTCAGGTGTAGATTAGGAGATACAAACTATTACATAAATAAGCTACAAGGATATATTGTATAACACAGGGAATATAGCCAATATTTTATAAGAACAGCAAATAGAGTATAATCTTTAAAACTATCTAGGAGCTTCCCTTGTGGCTGGGTGGTAAAGTATCCGCCTATCAATGCAGGAGACTCAGGTTCTATTCCTGGGTTGGGAAGATCCCCTGGGAGAAGGAAATGGCAACCCTAGCCCGTATTCTCCCCTGGGAAATCCCATGGACAGAGGAGCCTGGTGGGCTAGAGTCCATGGAGTCGAAAAAGAGTCCGAGTCTGATACAACTTAACGACTAAACAACAATATTGTATACCTAGAACTTACATGGTACATCAACTACACATCAATTTAAAAATTCATAGAACTTACATACCTACAAAAATAGTGCATTAAAGACTAGTGGGGGAAAAACAGAACAAATAGCAACTGCTAAGAATCTGCCCTACAGGAATTACCAGAAACATAAGAAAAAATATGTATGCACAAGATGTTCATTATGTAATGTAAAATATCAAAACCATGCCCAGTACTCCTCAAAAAAAGAAAAAGGTATTATTTTAAATAATTTTGAAGGCATGGGAAATTTTAAAATAAAAACCCAGTAACTAAAACTATAGCTACAGCCTGACCTCAATTAGGTAAATATTTACACAGTGAGGAGTATGGAGGACCAGAGGAATTATATAAAGGATGTTGATTTAAACTCTGGAGGTGTTGAAGTAGGCTCATTTTATTTTCTTGGTTTTTCCTTAAGCTTTTGCTATTTCCCTCATGTGGGCCTGTATTCTCCTGTTGTCTATACCTTGCCCATCCAGGCACCCCTTGAACAGGGGTTGAGGCTCCCACTCAGCCTGACCCAGTGGGACAGAGGGGCTCTGGGCTAGTGATGCCATTCTGATTACAAAGTCATGGGAATGACGGATGCTCCTGGGGGAGCTGATGATTCCCATTTTTGATTTGGGATTTGAGAGCTGAGATCCCAACCTTGAAATATGTGAGGTCCTGCTTTCTAATCTCCTTTCAAAACTATGTTAATCTTATAGTCAGACTTAAGTCAATCATTTCTTTATAAATTTGTAAATAGTTATGAGACTCTGGGCAGAAGTTGCACTGTACTAGGCGTGGAGGAGAAACAGAAGCAATGTAAACCCCTCTCCTTTCTCCTGGAGGATAGACTGTTGCTGGAGAGTGAGACACACGTACAGAGCAGTTGAGGGTAGAAGAGACGGTAGGTGCTTGGCTTTCCTTGTGGCTCAGTGGTAAAGACGTGGGTTGGATCCCTGGGCCGGAAAGATCCCCTGGAGAAGGAAATGGCAACCCATTCTAGTATTCTTGCCTGGGAAATCCCATGGACAGAGGAGCCTGGTGGGCTACAGTCCATCTTGTTGTTGTTCAGTCACTAAGTCAGGTCCGACTCTTTGCAACCCCATGGACTGTAGCCCATCAGGATTCCCTATCCCTCACTGTCTCCCAGAGTTTGCTCAAACTCATGTCCATTGAGTCAGCGATGCTATCCAACCATCTTATCCTCTGTCACCCCTTTCTCCTCTTGCCTTCAATCTTTCAGGCATCAGGGTCTTTTCCAGTGAGTCGGCTCTTCACATTAGGTGGCCAAAGTCTTGGAGCTTCAGCTTCAGCATCAGTCCTTCCAATGAATATTCAGGGTTGATTTCCTTTAGGATTGACTGTTTTAGCTACTAAAACAACAGCTGGGAGTGTCGGAAGAGGGAGAGGGCGGTCACTGTGGCTGAAGTGGTGTGAGACGGAAGGCTTCCTGGAGGAGGGGACCATTGAGCTGAGCCTTGAAGGACAGGTGGGACTGGGTGATCATGGAGACTGAGAATGAATCCCGGGGCAGAAAACACCACGAGCACAGATGCAGAGGCACATGCATGCACCAGGGAGGCCAAGCCCTAAGTTTCAGGGAGGGTGGCCTGGAATAAGTTCCCACCAGTGCTCCCAGAGATGGGGTGGGGGCGCTGAAGGGAGCCTCACAGCTCCCACCCCCAATGCAGGACAACACCATTGACTTCCTGGAGTACGTGGCAGCCCTGAACCTTGTGTTGAGGGGCACGCTGGAGCACAAGCTCAAGTGGACCTTCAAGATCTACGACAAGGACCGCAATGGCAGCATCGACCGCCAGGAGCTGCTGGACATCGTGGAGGTCAGTGTCTGCTGAGGGGTGGGGGCACCTGGGCATGCTGGATGCTGAAGTGGGGCCCCTGGGCCTGGGGGTGGGAAGGGGCATTGGGATCATTCAGAGTGTGCTTTCCAACTACCAAGAAATCAAGCTGGATATCAATTACAAACGGAGAATGAGAAAATCCCCATCTGTTTGAAAATTACACTACTTCCTAATATTCCATGAATCAAAAAAAACAGTATCACACACACACACAAAATATCATGAACTGAGTAATGATACTAACATAACAAAACTTTGGAATGCAGTTAAAGCTGAGCTTGCAGAAACATCTGTAGCCTTAAAATGTATATACTAGAAAATAAGAGAGACTGAAATGAAAATCAACAATCCAAGAAGTCATCTCAACAAACTAAAAAAAAAAAGAAAAGGCCAAAGAAAGCAAAAGAAAAGAATTAATAAAGAATGGAAATTAACAAAACAGAACACAAACGCTCAAGGAGTCATTGAAAGCAAAAGTAGGTTCTCTGGAAAGATCAACAAAGCTGATTGACTATTAGAAAGAATGAGCAAGGGGAAATAGTGCTCTGGCTCAGACTCTGCACGAAACCCTCATTAGCCTCTTTAACCTCTGTTTAACCTCTTTAACCTCTGTTTAACCCTCATTAACCTCTGTCCAGAGCTTCACTCTGAGGAGGGAGATGTTGGCCCATTTTACAGAAAAGGAAATCAGCCCATGGAGGTCGTATGGTTCGCTCAGGTTCATCCACCAGGAGATGCTGGGCTGCCTGTAGTGGTGCCTGCTTTGTGCCACGTGCTTGCTGGGCAGTGAGGTGTGGGGACCCCCAGTGCACACCTCTGTCCTAGGAGAGCCCCAGCCAAGGACTGAGGATACTCCTCACGTCGGTCTGTCTCTGTCCCTTTTCACTTTTGAATGTTGCCTCATTGCGGAAACAGGGTGAGGGAGACACCTGTACTTTATCCCTGCAGCCCAAACACCTGTGTCTCCCATCATCCTATCTCACACACCTATACTTCACACACACCCACAGATCTACTGAAGTCTCCATGTCTTCCCTGTAAAGTGGAGGTTAGGCCATCACTGTGCCTTCGTTAGAGGTTTTGGGTGTCAGCTCTGACGCTCACAGTGGAAACACCAATGGCGTGGGAATGGGGCAGTGGGTGAAGCCAGGAACTCCTCGGTGGGAATTAGGCCGTGAAACCCTGAGGAAACAGCCTTAGCACAGGTCACTTTTAGTCTGGACCTGGGTCCCGTGATCCTCAGATGTACAGACTGGGGGGCAGTGCTGAGGACGAGGTGCCGAGGGACGTGGGTCGTGTGGGGGGGCCCAGAGTGTGCAGGGTCTCTGGGATGTCACTGGCTTCTCTCCCACAGTCCATCTACAAGCTGAAGAAAGCCTGCAGTGTGGAGATGGAGGCTGAGCAGCAAGGCAAGCTGCTCACACCCGAGGAGGTCGTGGACAGGATCTTCCTTCTGGTGGATGAAAATGGAGATGGTAACTGGAGTAGAGACGACGGTGGGGCAGGGGCGGGGGGCTCCCCATCCTGAGTCACCCCACTTTCTCCACGTCACCTTAGACTAGGCCCTTCACTTCCCGGCAGTGAGATGGGTGTGGAGAAGAGAATATAAAATAACAAGGCTGTCACTAGCATGTGAGGCTTGTGCGTGCGTGCTAAGTCGCTTCAGTCATGTCCAACTCTTTGCGACCCTATGGACTGTAGCCCGCCAGGCTCCTCTGTCCATGGGGATTCTCCAGGCAAGAATACTGGAGTGACTTGCCATGCCCTCCTCCAGGGGATCTTCACGACCCAGGGATTGAACCAGTATCTCCTGCGTCTCCTGCATTGCAGGTGGACTATTTACCGCTGAGCCACTGGGGAAGCCCCGTGAGGCTTGTAAGAGGGATTAAAACTCCTACTGGAGTTGCCAGGCAAGTGCCATGGAAGAAGAGGAGCTTTGGAGTCAGGCAGAGCAGGATGCTTCATTTACCCTCCCAGCCTGATCTTAGTTTCCTCACCTGGAAAATGGGAATAAGAACTGAAAGGAGTAAATGGGGTCATGCACTTGGACTCTCATCGCTGTAGCTCAGCGCCCCAGCCCCAGGCTGTGCAAAGAGGCAGTTGGCTGGGAACACACCCAGAAGAGCCCTCAAAAACATTTTAAGGGTCCCACGTGCAAAAGTAAAACTTGAATTCATTTGCAAAGCAAGTCCCTTGAAGAAACCCTTGGAGGTTCCAGGAGACTCCTGGAGGAAAGCCCAAGCTCAGGCCCTGAGACCGCAGGCTCGTCTGTGTACATCCCCACCCCGTTTCTTCATTCCCCGACCTGGCATGACTGTCTCTCCTACTCCTTGCTCAGGCCAGCTATCCCTGAATGAGTTCGTTGAAGGTGCCCGTCGTGACAAGTGGGTGATGAAGATGCTGCAGATGGATCTGAACCCCGGTAGCTGGATCTCTCAGCAGAGGCGGAAAAGTGCCATGTTCTGAGGGCTCCGGGGTCCTGGGAGCCCTCCAAGACTCCAGACTCACCAGGTTTCCAGAGCAGTGGGAGGGTCCCTGGTT
This sequence comes from Cervus canadensis, assembly GCF_019320065.1. Taxonomy (NCBI): domain Eukaryota; kingdom Metazoa; phylum Chordata; class Mammalia; order Artiodactyla; family Cervidae; genus Cervus; species Cervus canadensis. Next base: position 47,238,898 of record NC_057413.1, on the reverse strand, counting down.
CAACCTGCTTATGCCCACTCTTATCCTGGCTTGAACTTCCTGGCATCCCCTTGCAGGGAGTGGAGCTGAGTGGGGAGGGCAGGGGTCATTAGTCTGAAATGGCCAATAGGGCTGTTCCATTGGGAGGATTCATTGGGTACTGAAGGGACTTGGCTTCCTCTCCCCCTTCAGCTGCTTCTTGGAAAGCTATGCCTTGCTAGGTGACTGTGGGGTTCTCACAGATTCCTACCTGGTTCTTAGTTGGAAGCAGGGAGATCTAGGGGTAGGGGTTCCGTAGATGAAATTAGCAATGAGAATGCTCACATAGTGTGAAACTGACTAGTAGAAGGGTGGGGCTGGCAGGTGCTGTTGACTCTGAAGGAAAGGTAGGAATTGGGGAGAAGGGATGGATAACAATTACATCCCCCCAGGATCCCAAGGACTGTTCTTCCTGCCCTTGGAGGGGGTAGACTGTACTTAAAGGGGCTGTTTCAGCTCTGCCCTGGTGCTGCTCCGCCAGCCCCTTCCAATCCTCCCTACCCATCATCCCTCACACTCAGGTCTCCAACCCTGACCCCCAGAATGGACCCTCCACAATTCACCATCACAAGTCCACAAGCCAAGTATGTCTCCTTAAAGGATGGAGGAGCCTTTCTTCTATCTCTGGGGAGAACTGGGGCCTGCCAGCCTGGGTTCTAGGATAGGCTCTGCCTCCAACTCCTGTGTGACCCATGGCAGGCATTTCTTTTCCCTGACCTAGGTGTTTTGTCTGCACCATGCAGCCTGCTCATGGTGCTTGACAAGCGGTTTTAAGATTATTACTTTTTTAGATATGGGATTCTTTTTGTTATACAAACTCTATGTGCAACCTCCATACAGAAACTAGATTAAAAGGCAGTCACTCTGGCAATCCATGGGGTTAGGACTCTGCACTTTCACTGCTGAGGGCTTGGATTCAATCCCTGGTCAGGAACTAAGATCCTATAAGCCATGCAGTGCAGCCAAAAAATAAAGAAAAAAAAGGCAGTCACTCTGGTTGCAGGGGGCTATACTGAGGAACTCAAAAAAGAAATCCATGTGAATAGATATGTTTTTGTGTTGAAGTATGAAGAATAAAACTAATTTGTAGATCCTGTGATTTCATGGGCATGATATCCATATAAAGTTAACTGTAAAAATAAATGTAAGATTAAAAAAATAGTCAATTAAAAAGTAATAGTAATCCAGCTGGGACACAGATAGGCTCCAAATCATGAAGATGGTATGTGAATGAGGTTGGGGAAATGTCCCAATTCTATCCAGATACCCTCCCAGCTCTGACCTCCAGCATTTCCCAAGAGGCAGCCACCAAGAGAAGCAGCAGAAATGTCAACTCCCTTTTGCCTCTGGCATTGAGCTCCACTTTCCCTCCATGTCTGTCCTCCGGCACTGGCTGACTTCCAGTCTAGAGTGGTCCGCATGATGGACAGGACAGGTGTGAACGAAATGCCCCCTCTCTTCCATCCCAGGGGGCTCTCTACAGGCTGGGGCTCCACCCCCTACTTTCCCCTTGTTTGCGCCCTCCCACCCCCTTGGATTTTCGTTTGCTCCCAGAACCTCCCCTACACCCAGCTGAAGTGAAGACTCAAAAGTTCAGAAGGAAAGAGCATCTCTGAAAAAAGTGATCACAACTAGTCCAGCCTGTGTCTCTCCCCAGGGTCTTGGTCAGGTGTTCCTAAAGCTGGAGTGTGCAAAGAATGGGGAGAGGGCCCCCTGTAAGAGACTGTTCCACTTCCCAGCGGGTGTCAGGTCTCAGTGTGGTAAGAGGGATTTAGGCTAGATCAGGGATGGTCGGGACACTTGCCATTAACAATGAGTAGCCATCCTATGGGGTACCATGTGGTACCACATGGCACTGAGGGCCAGCAGGGGAAGAATGAGGGTGTTGTGCAGTCACTTCTGAATAAATACAGGTTCCCGATGGATTAAGGAGGACTGTCTATAGTATCATAAGTTCTCTTGGCATATTGTTTGATAAGGATGCTGTGAGTTTCTTGAGAATGCAAACTGTCCTCTTCTTTGCACGTGTTAACATCTAGCATTAATATAAGGAGCTGTTCGAGAAACGCTTGTTGAAGGGAGGAATGAATCAACACAGACCACTCTAGTAGGCTCTGGGATGCTGGGGGCAGGACGGGCATGTGACAGTACTCAGATGAAGGCTGCAGCCACCAGATCTGCATGGTCCCACTGGAGTCCTCGGAATGCCTCAGAGCTTCTGTGTCTAAAACAGCATGGAACCAGAGAAGCTCAGTGGAAAAGCTGGTAAAAGCTGGGGGAGGTGCAGGAAGGGGGTAGGGAGGAGCCTGACGGATGCTGAAGGCTGCAAGAAGCAGTCACCACCTGAGTCACACAGAGAGTTCCAGAATGCACCCCTCCCCCCCCCAGCCCCTTTCTGGACTCCTGCCCCTGTGCTGCTACCATGGACCCCTAAGAAGTGAGCTGGGCCTTTAATTTCAGTAGACTCTATCTAGCATTAAAACAACAATGAAACACCAGGCACCACCGTACACACCCTCCCCAGTACAGAAAGAGCAGGCAGTGAGCTCAGCCGTCAGCCTCCGCGGCCTCAGTTTCCCTGCCGCTAGCCCCCTCCTCATCCTGCTCTCCATTCTGGAGCCTGCGCACAATGCGGGTAAGGTCCAGGCTTCGGGTCAGCGTGTCCAAGAGCATCTGGTCCTTCTGGACGCCCTCCATGAACTCCTCTAGGGAGAGTTCCCCTGGGGTAGAAAGAAAGGGTATCATGGGCAGGAGGCGTTCACGTCTGCTGACCCGGCCCAGAGCTGCAGTCTTGTAAGGGGGAGAGAACCAAGGCTGGAGGAAGTGGCTGTGAACAGAGCCGGCCAAGGAGCCAGAGACCAAAGTCTGGCGCAGACATCCCCAAAAGCCAGCTCCGTGGCCAGGGCGGAGGCAGGCGGAGGAGGTGGCCAGCAGCGGCCCCTTTGTGTCTCCCTCTCGCCTCCTGCCCTCTCCCGCTCTGAGCCTGGTGACACCCCCAGTGACCCTCCCCTGGGGAGCCCCAGCGCGGCCTCACCATCCCCATTGACGTCAATCTTGGAGAACACTGTATCCGTGAACTCCTCGGCGGTCATGGTCGAGTCGCTGCAGGGGTTAATGGCTCGGATGGCCTGGGAGGGAAGAAGAAGTGAGAGGATCGGTCCTAACTCGTCTCAGCGGTGGATGGGGCAGAGAGAGCTCGGCAAGCTCCCGACGGGACAGTCGGGGAGCGAGGGGAGTAGAAGTCAAGGTGTCCCGGGGCCTCAGACGGAGCTGGGGATGCGCATCTACAGCTCTTGGTGCAGAAGAGGAAACTGAGGCCCAGGGGAACCTGGCCCAGGTCACGCAGCTGGTGAAGGCCCGAACCGCCGCGGGAACCCTATGTCTCAATCCCATCCCCTTCCGAGCGCGCGGACAGACCCCAGCCGGCTGAAGACCCAGCCCCGGCTCTCAGCTCGGCCCCGCCCCTGCCCGGCCCTCGGCACCTGGAGTTACCCGGATGATGGTGAGCAGCTCGTCGCGGTCGATGCATCCGTTGCCGTCCACGTCGTAGAGCTTGAAGTACCAGCGCAGCTTCTGTTCCACCTTCCCCTTGAGGACCAGGCTCAGCGCCGCCACGTACTCCATGAAGTCGATGTAGCCGTCCTGGGCGGGGGGGCGTGGCCGCCTGAGCCCGTTTGTCTAGGCCCCAACCCGGCCCCGCCCCCGGAGCCCCCAAGGGCCCAGGAGACGCTGAGCCCCGCCCCCTCGGCGCCCACCTGCTTTTGTCTCCTGGACGTCCTTCATAGTCCTTCATAGTCCAACCTACCTTCCCCACTGGTTTACCAAATCCGATAAAGCAACCCCCCACTGGAGTGTAAATGGCTTATTGCTATCACTTCACAGGTACTTTGGTTCCAGCCGTCACTGTGATCCTCAAACTTCAGCCCTTTTCCAGTTTGGTGGGTGAGGTTACAAGATGTGTGTAGTTGAGACACAACCCCCTAGGAACAGGGGCGTAATTTGAATGAGCTTTAAGGCGCCTAGATAAGGAATAGAGGTAGATTTGGAGGCATCGAGTGCCTTTCTCCTTCCCTTTATTCTTGGAAGCTTACTGAGCACCGACTAGGTGCTGTGATAGACCGAGGATTCAGAACTCAGTAAGAGAGAAGCCCGTCCTGATGGGAGCGCACCGTTGAGGACACAGGCTGGAATCCTGCCCCACCGTCTCAAATATGTAGGATCTGGGAGGAAGGATTCAACATGACCGTTGATCCGTAGTAGTTATAATAGCTCCCACCTCCATGGAATTGATGTGGACTTAAATAAATGCAGGTATGTAAGGCACTCAACACTGCCTGGCATATAGTAAGCACTCAGTAAATGCCAGCTATTATTACTATTATTATTATTACCAAGGCTTCCCTGGTAGCTCAGACAGTAAAGAGTCTGCCTGCAATGCAGGAGACCCAGGTTTGATCCCTGGGTCAGGAAGATGCCCTGGAGAAGGAAATGGTAACCCACTCCAGTATTCTTGCTTAGAAAATCACATGAACCTGATGCGCTACACCCCATGGGGTTACAAAGAGTCGGACACGACTGAACAACTAACACACACATTATTACTACCATCACTATAGGGAAATCATGGTGCCATCATGACATATGTTCGGGGACAGCACATCTGGACGGGACATTATGGACTCACAGACAGGAGAGTGGCCAGGCAAAGGCAGCAGAAAGGCTTCCTGTGGGAGGCGGTGCCCTCATTGAGTCTTGGAGGGATTGGCCATGGGGGAAGGTGGTACAAGATATTGCTGCAGGATATTTCCCCAGGACTCCCCATATGTTCAGCAGCTGACTCTCCGCCTGGCCCTGCCAGCCCTACCAATAAGGTCAGGGAAGCAGGAAACACAGGCCTGCCTCTGCCCACCTTCTGCCCAAGCCAAGAGAAGCCAGGAAAGGGAAGCCTGTGTCTTGCAGAGAGGCTGAGTGCTGAAAGGAAAGGGGTACTGGACTCAGAGCCTGTGAACCCGGAGTCCAGCCCCTATTGCTCCACTTACAACCCTCACTCTGGAACCAGGAAGTTACTGAGTGGCAGGTTTGGGGTCCGTATGAAGAACTCTTTAACAGACAGAATTGCCCACAGTGGAAGGGACAGCCTCGTGCAGTAATGAGCTCCCTGTCCCTGAAAGTGTGCAAGCAGAGGCTGGGGTACTGTTATTAGGGACGTGGCAGAGATGGAACAGGAAGGCCTCTAAGAGCTCCCAATCGTGTGCTGGCCTTAGGTGAGGCCTCGACCATTCTGAGCTCCACGATGGAAGTCAAAATCATAGCGAATATTTTCAGGGTGTTTCCTTGTGTTCAAGGGCTTTCCTACACATGGCTGTGCCATGGGGCATGCAGGATCTTAGTTCCCCAACCAGGGATCAAATCCATGCCCCTGTAGTGGAAGTGCAGAATCTTAAGCACTGGACCACCAGGGAAGTCCCGCAATCACTCCTTGACCAACCCTCCTCTCAGGGTCTTTGTCACGGTAGAGCCAGGCCCCCCCTGCAGCCATGTTCAGAGAAGCAAGAGGTTTGCTTTCTTACCACTGTGGAGATTCCCCGCCCCCGGCAAGGGGACGCAGGGTAAGGACACTTTGCTTTTCATTTTTTGTCTTTCTGTATTGTTGGAAACTTTTACAATGAGCTGTCATTTCTTGGTAATTAAAATTTTTAATTTTATAGTTTTTTGTAATAAAAATGGCCGAAAAAAATAAATAAATAAATAAATAAAAATGGCCAGAATGGGGCAATGGAAAGGCACGTGCGTTTGTGCCAGAAAGACCTAAACCCTGTCTTGGGAGAGGTGTGGCCTTGGACAAGTCAGATAGCCTCAGGGTCTGAGTTCTGAAACAGGACAGTGTGTGCCTTTCAGGATTGTGGTCTGGGTTAGATCGGTAATAAGACTACGACAATACTAACTTGTTTTGTGTGCTTCGGGTGATGTGTGTTTCACTCACTGTACTCATTTAATCTCACAACCACCTCTGGGTATTTCTATCTCGATTTTCAGATGAAAAGTTGAAGGTGAGAGAGGTTAGGCCACATGCTAGTGAATGACAAAGCCTTGCCTAGAAACTGAGTTTCCTTGAGAATTCCCTGGTTGTCCCGTGATTAGGACTCAGCCACTTTCACTGCCGGGAGAGCGTGGGTTCAATCCCTACTTGGGGAACTAAGATCCCACAAGCCTTGTGGCACAGCCAATAAATAAATAAATAAATATTAATAAACTGAGTCTCCTAACTGCCACCCAGTGCTCAGATGCAGGGATGGGAGATTTACATTGATTTGTGTGCACCTGTGTGATTGCCAGGCACAATCAAGTTCAGGCAAAACTCTGAAGTAAGCAAAGCATATGCGGGTTGCCCTGGTCACATTCCCTACTCAAGGCCGTACCCCCAAACCCTTCCCACCTGGTACAGTTTCCTAGGATACAACTCTCTTCTAATTCAAGGGCTGGCAAGCTTTTTCTACAAAGGGCCACATCGCACATATTTCAGTTTTGATGATCTGTAAAAGAATGCATGTGGTGTGTTTTAACAAAACTTCATCGACAAAAATAGGCCCAAGGGCTATTGTTGGCACTCCCCAAAACTTCCAGTCTTCTGTATCAAAACTTCCTAGTCCTGGGTCCCATCTTGTAGCCAACCTGCCCCACTGCCTTTTGCTGGTGGCAGTGGGTGGAAGTAGTGTCCAAAGTGTGATTTATGCCTTCAGTGTACAAGACACTTCAAATGTTACAAAGATGCTCTTCAGTTTAGCAAGTATGAATGTAAATTAATATATATTATATATAAGTAGTCCATAAAACTCATAATTCCTCATATAGTCATTCACTCAAGTAAAAATACTGATTGAGCTCCTACTGTGTTCTAGGCACTGTTCTAGGTGCAAAGGATACAGCAATGAAAAAGAAAGACAAAAATCCCTGCCTTTGTGGAGCTCACATTCCATCAGGGAGATTGACCATAATCATAGCAGCTAAATGTTATTCAACATCATCTTCTAATACGAAGACGAGACATGGTCTAAGGGAAAAGGGAAGGTCGAGGAAATGCCTGGGTGGGGACTAGTCCCAGTTAAATAGGGCTGAAACCAGGACGTCAGGGCAGGTATCAGTGAAAAGGAGACATCTGACCAGAGCCTTGCAGCTGGGGAAGCTGTGAGCTGAGCAGAATTCTGGAAGAAGAGTGCCTGGTGGAACCCAGGCCCTAAGGCGGGGGTGTGAGTAGAATTAAAGAGGTCGGGTTTGGGACAATACAAGTGGTGCTTTTAAAAAAAAGTGAAAGCATTAGTTGCTCAGTTGTGTCCAACTGTTTGTGACTCCATGGACTGTAGCCTGCCTGGCTCCTCTGTCCATAGAATTCTCCAGGCAGAAATACTGGAGTGCGTTGCCATTCCCTTCTTCAGGGGATCTTTCTGACCCACGGATAGAAGCCGGGTCTCCAGCACTGCAGGTGAATTCTACTGTCTGAGTCACCAGTGAATGGTGCTTACTTTGACAGAAATTGAAGAGCTAGCATTTGGATGACTCGGTTAGCCAAATACAGGGTTGTGGGTTGCCCCGTCCCGGTGTCATAAGTGTCATCTTAGATCTGAGATCCAAAGGGTTATCTTGATCCAAAGGGTTTCCTTAACAGGCAAGAAGCTGAGCTCCTTCAGTGCTTGTGGGTATAATGAGTTGAGGCTCAACCATGGACTCTGACACCTTTTCAGGAAAGATCCTTTCTTCTGGAGTATTTCAGGGGTCTAGCATGAGGATGCCATCCCTTCTTGGTCTCTGTACCTTGGGCTCCAGTACTCTGACCCTGCACCCCTTTTAGGAAAGCTCTCAGGCACCACAATGCTGCCCTTGAGGCTGGGACTCAAAGCCCATAAGCTGCTTTGGCCCCTTGATCCTAAACATTAGTGAGTTTTTAAATAGCCTCTGAGCCTCAGCTTTCCCTAGAAGCCCCACCTACAATGATGTTGGGACCCTCTGGGCAGTGAGGGGAGCCGGAAAAGCTCTGGGCAATGTCTCCCCAGCGTGCAGTGGACACTTGGCAGCTTCCTGTCCTCACCTTGGAGGAGGCAGCAGCCCAGGTGGGGGCCAGCAGGGAGGCAGAGATAGATGTGTGGATTTACGTTCTTCTACCACCACATCTTGACTGAATTGCTCCAAATAAATGGAAGGTTTGCTCTGAAATACCAATAAACATCTTAACTGATGCTCCTGATGTCCATGACAGTTGACAGTGAATAAGCCGAGGCAGAGCAGGGAAGAAATGGGCTCCAAGGCCACCTGGCTGATGAAAAACGAGGGATGGAAACTCACAGTGCCCCCTCTATCTTCTCAGGAAGCCCTCTCCTGGTGTGTCCAGGTGATCCCTTGGGGAAACGTCTATAATTAGGTCCTCTTAGGATGAACTGAGGTCACCGGGGACTTGGGAGCTGGAGTAGCCTGGAGTACCCTGGTGACCAGGCAACCCTGACTGTCCCCAGTTCTAGGGTCCACAGATCATCATGGGATGGGTGACCCAAACAACGTGGACCTGCCCACCCCAGACCAGCAGGCCTGAAGCTCATCACCCTGCTTTCTGCCCTCCGCCCCTCTGCCTTCTGCATCGTGGGAGCATCTAGGGGCCTCTGCAGAGACACCAGGAGCAGCATCAAGCATTTTTAGTAGGTGCTCGACGACCGTCTTGTTTAGTGTTCATGCTTGTTCTGGGGTAAATTGCGCATGTGGAAGAGGCAGAGGAAACCAACGTCTAGCCTCCGAGGGCACTGACCGGGGTCTCTCTCTTCCCCGGGGACAAGGGCTGATTCATTTCTAAACCTCCAGCGCCTGACACACAGTAGGTGCTCAATGGACGTTGAAAACTGCAGTCCCTGACGTAGACATTCAGTCTCCCAGATAAACATTCATTCCTCCAGCCGTCCTCACACCTGCCCCTCCGACCCCCTCACTAGCCCCTGGGGCATCCCTGCAGCACTCCCCACCCAGAGCCCGGCTCACTTTGTTGAAGTCAAAGGTCTCAAACATCTGCTCCACGTACTGGCTGGCCCACGGGCTCAGATTCTTGAGGCCGAAGAACTGGCGGAACTCGTAGAGGGTGAGCTGGCCGGAGGGGCACTCTGTCATGAACTTCTTGTACCATTGGTGGCACTCGGTGCTGCTCAGCTCCTCCACCGACTTACCGTCCATAATGTTCCCCATCGCTCAGGCCCGTGGGAGGCTGATGCCCAAGGGCCACTGGTTCTTGTCACCGCTGGTCACCGCTGGTCCCCACACCAGCGCGGCTGGGCTTCCTAACACTGGGCCCTCCTCGCTCACAAGCCTGAGTTCCCCAGATCTGAGCGCGGAAGGGCCTGACGAATCCCAAAGTGCAGGGAAATGACTAGAGGAGGTAAGCAGAAGAGAGGAGGCCACGGGGGCTGTGCAAGCCTACACCAGATCCAAGGGCTGCCGGAGAACGTGTGTTAAAAGTCCCCACTAAATCCTTGCAGCCAATGGAGACCCGCTCACTCTGAGAAGAGGAGCGAAAATAGAACAAAGCTTAGGGGACCAGAGGCCCGGGATTACAGTCTTGAGCTGGAGGTGAGAGGATTTTCTTACCCAATTTGCAATCTCCTGATCCCTTCTTATGGGGACAAAGTGGGTGGCCAGCCAACAGCTGTTCTGATCCTGTCACCTCCACTCCCTTCTCCTGGTTTGAATGGGTGCTCAGTGTTTCTGGCTCCTGTCCTCAGACACGGAATTGAGGTACCAATGAGAAAGATCTGGTTTCTCTTCCAGAGCTGGGCCAGCTGAGGGCCCTTGGGAGGACTGCTGTGGACAGTTACCCAGGCTGTGCACTGCCCCTGGCTGTCATGACAGAGGGGTTCCATTAACATCACGGATAGTTAACATATGAGGGTCTGGGCGATGCGGAGTTTACGGGCTCCCCAAACGAGACCAGAGAAGTCAGAGGAAAACCCCTTTTACATAAAGCTGCACAAATACACAGCCTCACACACACACACACACACGCACTGGTCCTGTTTTGACCACACTTACATTCCTGGAAGCTGCATCTTTCCCATTGTGGGAGGCTAGAATTCAGCCCTCCATCTCACTCTGAACCTGACACCATCACCACTCAGGGGCGGGGGGAGGGGACACTGAGTGTGTGCCTAGTGGCCTGGGGCATGTGTGGGTGTGTGTGTGTGTGTTTGTGAGTGTGCTGCTACCCGCTGGTCCTGGAAGCGTCCCTGGCCGAGAATAGAAGCCCATCTATGCAGCGACATCTTTCTCTGATCTCTAGTGGGACACTCTCTGGCCATAGACTATTTTATATATATATATATGTATGTATATATGTATGTATGTATGTATATATATATATAATTTTTTAAATATTTATTTTAAATATTTATTTATTTGACTGCACTGCCAGGTCTGAGTTGCAGCACGCAGGATCTTTAGTTGGGTCATGCGAACTCTTGGTCGTGGCACGTGGGAAGCGTGGACTCTTAGCCACTGGACCACCAGAGAAGTCCCCGGCCAACGTTCAAGTGCACTTAAGCCTCTGTCTTGTCCCTTCCCTGTCTGCCTCCCTTATCTGCTATGTGGACCACCCTCTCTGCATTTAAATAAAAAAGTAAACTAGAGGAGGCTTCCCTGACGGTCCAGTGGTTAAGACTATGCCTTCCAATAAAGGGGGTGCAGGTTAGATCGCTGGGTTTGATTCCTGGTTGGAGAGCTAAGATCCCACATGCCTCACGGCCAAAAAATCAAAACATCAAACAGAAGTGATATTGTAACAAATTCAGTGAGGACTTTTAAAATGGTCCACATCAAAAACATATTTTAAAAAAAAGCAAACTAGAACCCTCAGAGGCAGTTTGAGGATGGAGGCACCAGGAAGTCGGTAGTTCTTATACAGTTTTGTGGGGAAAATGTCAGGCTGTCATCCTAAGATTACTCCCTAAGAACCGGACAGAGGAACTGGGCCTGGAGAGGTCAGCTCAGAGAGGTGGCCCAGCTCAACAAAGGGCGGTCACAGCCTTCCAGCCATCAGGGCCCAGTCCTGGGTATCCAGGGGCTCTGAGCACTGGCTGGGTGGAGGGAGGAGCCTGGAGTGATGGGGTCTGTGCCCCTGAATACTGCTCAGCCCTAGAGGCCCTCTCTCAGGGAGACATCCCCTTCCAACAGCTCAGGGCACAGAGGAAGCACCTGAAGCAGAACCCTGGGCACCTAGGGAGAGATTTCCCTCCTTGACCAAGATGCTTCAGATGGAATGAGACAAAGCTCCCTGGGAACAGAGGACCCTCTGGGGGCTGTTTCTCTGGCCCTGCTCTACAGGCATCTGCCAGCTATAACTGAGGATGGGATGGGGTGGGGGGCTATGTGCTCTGGACCAGGTATGTCTGCCATCTCAGATCTGGTTTTCCCCCAGGGATCAGTTTTCTTCCTTTCCATTATCCACAAGATGGTCTCCTTCCCAGTTCTACAGCTCTTTTTGCCCATTATCCTGAGAAAGTTCATCCAAAGGACCTGAGTTAAGAATGCCCCTTTAGAAGACCAGAGAGAGAGAGAAAGACTGAGACGAGAGTGATGTCAATACTGTTGTCCTTGTCACTTGTGAACATGATACCTATGATGAGAAGGAAACCACCAAAATGTTAACAGGGTCATCTCTAAGTTATGAGATCACCAGTGATTTTTCATCTTTGCTTAAAAAAAAAAAAAAATCTGCATCTCAAAAAATGGTTCATGGGAATTCCCCAGCAGTTCAATGGTTAGAACGCAGTGTTTTCATTGCCTAGGGCCAAGGTTCAATTCCTGGTTGGGGAACTAAGATCCTGCAAGCCATGCTGCACAGCCAAAATAAATAAAAAAAATTAAAAATAACAGTTCATAATGTACATATGTTGCTCACATAAACAGAAGATAACCATTTTTGAAAAAAGAATCAAATGGGACTGTTTTACTTCTCTTTCACCTAAAACGATCGACTTAAGATCGACACTGCAATCTGTCTGTTTTGATCAGGTTCTCTGGAGCATGGTTTTTTTCCGGGGATGAGAGGGCAGAGAGGGCTCCTCCCTTTATTTTGCTTGGGACCCAGGCTAGGATTCATGCCCTTGCAGAGTCCTCTCAGGCCCAGGGTTTGAAATGAAGAGGTCAAAGAGGAGGTGACAGCTCATCTTTCCATCTCTGCTTATATCCTCCTCACTCTTCATGTGTGAGCACAAAAGCTACCTCCTCTGTGAAGCCTTCTGAATCTCTGCAGACTTCACCTTCCCTGCCTCAGCACTCTGACATCTTGCTTATGTGTTCTATTAGTTTTCTACATTGCATAACAAATTACCCACAAAGTCATCAGCTTCAAACTATGCACATTTATTATCTCACAGCTTCTGTGGACCAGGAGTCTAGGCATGGCTCAACGGGGTCCTCTGCCCAGGATTTCACAAGGCTGGAATCAAGGGACCATCTGGGCTATGTTTTCATCTGAAGGCTTGACTGGGGAAGCATTCACTTCTACCTCATCCAGGTCTTTGGTAGAACTCATTTCCTGTGACTGTAGGATGGAAGCCACAGCTCTCTGCTAGATATTGTCTGGAGGACACTCTCAGGTCCAAGAAGTTGCCCCAAGTTTCTAGAAGCTGCCCACGGTTCCTTGTTACATTGACTCCTCGACATGGCTGCTTATTTTATCAGGTCAGCGAGGAGATCCTCTCTGTAATCTGCTAAAGTGGAATCTCATATAATGGAACCTCATCAAGGAAGTGATACCCATCACCTTTGCCATAGTCTGTGGAGTAGAAGCAAGTCACGGGTCTCACCCACACTCAGAGGGAGGGGCCTGTACAAAGGCAGGAACAACAGGTGGAAATCATGACAGCTCACTTTAAAGTCTATGATAGTCACACTTTTACAATAACAGACAAAACACTCATTTCTTTCTGGAATTATAAGCAGCTGGTTATTACCAGCCTGTCCTCAGGAATCCAGCAAGCTCTCCAGAGCAAGCTCCTCTGCCTTCCTCATTTTTTTTTACAACACTCCAGCACCCAGTAGCATGGTCATGTGCTGGTTATGCTGTGGGCCCCTCCCTCACTCCTTCTCTACCTTTGTTGGTCTGCTCTGAGCCCCAGGAGGCTGAAACCTATGGACTGGATCACCTGGGCTCCCTGACCCTCTGGCTTCAAGCTAGGTTCATCCTTTGAGAAGCACTGCTAGGAGATTAGAGGACGGAAAGAGACCAAGGCTGGGTACCTGTTCCCCTCCCTCCCTGCTGGGCCACAGTTTGGGTTCTGGTTGTTTTCTTTGACCTTCAGCTACAGCTCCTGCTAGAACCCTCTCCAGGCTCCTATGACAAAGCCTCATCCCTCTACCCCTCAGGCTTAGGGGTAAGAAGGGCTTCCCTCTGTTGCTACCCTCTGGGCATATCATCCGTCCCTTAACCATGCCCACTTATCTGTGAACAGTTCCTTCATTACACCCCCCCTCAATTATCTTTCAGAAAGTAACATTTGACTGGGAGGGGCTCAATAAAACATTATTGAATGAATGAATGATAAGATGATAAGAAAAGATTCAAGAGAGCTAACACAGACTAGAGCTTTTATGTCTAAAACACCAGGTTAAGCTTGATGAACAGGCTCAAGACAGTCCTGTGGGATGGATGCTATTATTTCCATGTGAGACGGGAGGAATTGGGGACAGAAAAATCACATTCTCAGGTTCACAAAATTTTTAAGTGGTGATGTACCAAAGTTTTTCCATGTTAAATTCTTGCTTTTAGGCTAAGTTGTCAAATCGCTGGAAAGGGAACTTCCTGGCAGTCCAGTGGTTAGGACGCCGTACTCACTGCCAAAGGCCCAGGGTTCAACCTCTGGTCAATTCAGTTCAGTCACTCAGTCCTATCTGACTCTTTGTGACCCCATGGACTGCAGCACGCTAGCCTTTCCCCTGGTCAGGAAACTAAGATTCCCACAAGCCACACAGCTGGGGGCGAAAATAAGTCTCTGGGGGAAAGGCTGGATGAATCTAGAGGATATATAAGCCCCTGAGTCTAGCGCCTTCCCTGTGACCCCTCTGTCTGAGCAATACCCCAACAGGGAGCTCGCTCCCGCTGGCTGTGGGGCCCATCCCTCACTCCAGCCCAAGGTGCGAATGGAATCCATGGCCACCCAGTCCCAGAGGCCAGCCTCTCCCTCCACAGGGGCTCTAGCAGTCCTGCTCCCCATTCCTCCCCCAGAGACACAGATGCCAAGTCAGGGAGACGGGGTTCCATAGCGAGGCATCCAGGAAGAGACGAATACATGAGAGGAGGAAGAGACGGACCCGCGGGAGGAGGAAGAGACGGACCCGTGGGAGGAGTACCGAGGGTCTGAGGGGACGGCTCATGCTGTGGCCGCGTGAGAGAGGACCGTGGCCTCCCCTGGCTGCTGTCTGCAGGAGTCCTTCCCAGGACAGATGCCACACCAGAGTGAGAGGACCCACGAGGCTGAATGATGCCAAGGAGCGGGAGCATGGCGGGCAGGGGTGTAGGGGCAGAAGCCATGCCCGGAAGGGATGGGAGGGGTGGCAATCCCAGTCCCGACTGACTCGCTCCAACGTGCCCGTGTGCCCACTGGCCACCTCCACAGAAACACAACAGAGCCCGGAACACAGGTTCTGGGCCTCCAGAGACTGTCCCGCCCAGACCGACCTGGCACCTTGGCTGGCTTCTGTCAAGGTGTACTGCAAGCGTCGGTGGAGGCTGCTTTACCAAGGTGAACCTCTAGGGGGCGACGTTCTCCAGGAGCGAGGGGGAGGCGTCAGTTGAGAGCGTGCAGATACGGGCCCCGCCCCACTCCTCGAGGCTGTCGGGTCTGGGGGAGCAGAGATGGTTCTTGTTCATCTTTGTAGCCCAAGGGCCCAGCATGCGCTAGGTGTTCACCCAGTGTCTGTGGGATGGTTGTTGGGAGGTACAGCTTTGGGTTGTGTGTAGACTGAACACTTGCATTTATCTCTGCCTCTTTTGAAAAGCACACTGAGATGGCAATTCATTTCTAAAAGCTGCAGATCCAGAGAGACCAAGAGGAAGAAGACAGCAGATGACAGGTTCTAATAAAAATTATGGACGAGAGAAACGGATGGGCGAGTGGTGCCTTACCAGAGTGTGGAAAGTTGAAACCTGAGTACTAGAGAGCAGGAGAGGGGACTTCCCTGGTGGTCCAGTAGCTAAGAGTCCATGCTCCTAGTGCAGGCGGCCTGGGTTCAATCCTTGGTCAGGGAACCGGATCCCACCGGCCACGACTAAGAGTTCGCATGCTGCGACAGAGATCCCCGGTGCAGCAACTGAGACCCAGTGCAGCCACATAAATTAAAAATAAATAAAATCTTAAATTCCCACCACAGGACTCTGGAAGCTCAGGAGATAGGCACAGAAGGTGCCGTGGGGGCTGGGGTGCAGGACAGGTGGGGCAGAAGTAGGGGTACTGGTGGGAAGTTTGTGTCAGAAGCAACTCGTTCCCCAGAGGCCCTCCTCAAGGCAGCAGAACGGACATCTTAAGGTGTCATCTCTCTCCTCCTGGCCCTGGGGGAAGGTTATTCTGAGACTTGAACTGGACAAGCTCCAGCCTCGAGAGACAGCTCGAGAGGAGAGAAGGGCTGCTCTGGAAACCAGGAAGTTATGGTAAAGTCTGCCTATGAAAAGTGAGACCCCTGCCCAGCTCCTTCCCACACTGGCTCCATGAACAATGGCAACCAGGAAGGAGAGACTTGATACAGATGCCAAATGGCCTGCTTCCAGCCAAGGATCACTAGACATTCAAGGAAAGCCTCTAATTTGAAAGACAGCCTACTTCAAATATAATACATAGAAAAACCTGGGTCCTTTGCTGTTAGGTGATATTTAGGACACCCTCTCATCCTTTTTCTCTGGCTTGCCATCTTCTTTTCAGAGAAAGGCGTCCAGGGAAATCTGGCCAGTGCGTTGGTTGCTTGTCTGGGTCCCCAGCATCCTGTCTCTTCATCCCACACCAGCCCCCTTGTCTCCTGTGCCCTAGAAGTATGCACCACTGAATCCACCATTCTATCTGCAATAAGACATGATTCCTAGAAATGAAACCAGTTGGAATCACTCAGTTGTCTGCTGGTAAATATTTAACTACTGGCTCTATGGAAAAAAAGAAATCCTGTTTTATAGATGTTTGCTGGTTTCCAGGGTGTAAATACTTCCACTGTGCTGGTTTCAAGCTACCAGCGTGAAGTCACTGATTGTGGAGTCGGGAGCTGCCCACTGCCAGCTCTCACAGGCCAGTTGAAGCTGGCGCCAGCAGGCCATTGGATCCAGCCTTGGGCAGCAGTGACCAAGGACTCACTCCGGCTCGGAGTCAAGCGCACTGTGCTTTTACTCTCCTTCTCCGTGAACCTCGGCCCATGAGCCTAACTAACGTCAGCATCAGCTCTGCTGGACCAGAAGGGAGACTTGAGATGGGAAGTCCATCCCTCACCAAAAAAACTACCAGTCAGAAAAGGCAGTTTTATGTAAAACTAGGAGCTAGAGAGGAGGCTCCCTGGAGATCAGGTTCACTCCCTGCAGGACGTCCCCCTTCCCCAATGGTTGCTCCAACCACAGATCATGGTCGATTGATGTAGCTCTTTCTTATTATTGGAGAGGTTGCCAAACTGGGACCACAGGCAGGGTGTGGCCAGCATGGGCTTTGCTTGGGACTCAGGCTCTGCAGGGGAGTTGGGGTTACTCTTGGGGTGAGCTGATGAGAATTAGGTCCTTCCAAGTCTTCAGGCACCTCTGGCCGTAACCCTGCTTACAGCACCCCTGTGGCCTCAGTTTATCCACCCATAGCCACCCATTCAGATGCCAGGGAAAGGAAGAAGAAACTTTAATTGCTGCTGAAAAGCGAGACCTCCCTTTGCCATTGTTGACAGTGGGCAGGGCACAGCCGTCCTAGCCCGGGGACTTTCTGCTCCTCCGGGAGGGAGCAGCCCTTCCCCTTGGGGACCCAGCATCGTGGGGGTGAGGGTGCAGGGTCGGGGGCTTCTGACTGGCACAGGCCTACGAGCGCCACAAGACCAGGTTGGCGGGAGGCACGTCGAAGCGCTTGCGGGTGTGGTCGGTGTCCCGGCGGTATAGGTAGCCACAGGTGGGCTTCTGCAAGGTGTAGAAGGGGTTCAGGGAGTTGGAGTACTGGGAGGTGTAGAAATTGAACCTGAGCTTGTCTGGATTCTGCCCTCTGGGGTCCACCACCACCGGCACATAGGCTGCTGCCAGAGTCTGCTCACGGTCCTGCTTCCACGACAAGGACAGGGGACGGTGTGGAGCCTTCACCTTTTGGCCTGATGGCGTCTTTGGGCCATGACTGGGTACTGAGGATTTCTGTGAGTCCTGGGAGGAAGGAAAGAAGGGGAGAGCTGGGGACTTCGCGAGGGCCAAGGGCGGGAGGGAGGGGGCAGGGGCATTGCTGAGAGGCCCACAGAGCTACCCCTGGAGCCCAGCTCTGCTGGCCCTGGAGCTAGACGCTTGCAGGCAGGAGAAAGCCTTCAAGCTCCACCATCTCACCTGCTTCTACAAACCTGGGTTTGCTTCTTGGAGACCTCGACCAGCTCAGACGCTGGGAACCCGGGGGTCATCTCCAACCCCACCCCTGCCCCTTCCCCTGCATCCGGTCTGTCCATCAATGTCGCCCACATCCTTCTCTCCCTGGCCTCTGCCACCGTCCATCAGGCCTCCATCCTCTCTCCTACAAGGTGACTCCAGCTTTCTACCAACTCTTCCTGTTTCTTTCTCTCTTGCGTTCCCAGCCTGTGCTTCACACTCTGAATTAGTCTCTCTATTGGGTTGGCCCCAAAGTCCATAACATCCTACGGAAAACCCTGAATGAACTTTTGGACCAACCCAATATATTAGTGACCAGAATGTATGGCTTGTCCTCAAAGCATCTTTTGCTGCCCAGAAAATAAAGGCCAAGTCCCCAGCCTGGAAGGACAGGGCTCCCCTAAACCCTGAGTTCCAGCTATCCAGTCTGCCTGTCACTTCCTGGTCACACCTGATCCTTTCAGGCAGTCTTACCTTAGCTCAGGCTGTCCCCCCAAACTAGTCTGCCCTCCCTCCCACCCATCAGGGATACTCTTTCCTGTTCATCCCTGTGCCCCTTAAGAGCAGCACTCTCTTACCCTTACCCTTAACATAATAGCCTCCAAAATCCTACTCCTTCTCTTACTCCAGACCAAGACATTGAGCAAACGCTCAATAACTATTGGTTCAACAGAACTGGATTCTAGTAAGGGTCGTTGGCCTTCCAACCAGCCAGCCCCGTTCTAATTTAGAACACTTCTCATTGTTACAGACTGTGTCTCCCACCCAACAATGTCTGCCCTTTATAACCACTCTTGGGTGATTGGGTATGGCGGTCCACCCTCCTAGGAGTTCCCTGTTGCAGCCTTTATCCCATGGTACTGACATTTATTTGGCCCTCTGTTGCTACCCTCCTTGACCATCCTGTGACTGAAACATCTTCCTCACCTTTGAGCCCCCATACCATCACCCAGATCCTGGGTGCCCTCTCACTAGGAATCTTCATAGCTGTGATGGAACAACCCAAAGTCTGAGATCCCTGAGTGTCAGGCAGCTCTGTTGCACTCCCCCAGGCTGCAACTCTCAAGAAGACCCATGTCCTGTTTGCAGAGGCCCCAGGGAAACCCCAGCTGTAGAGCTATTGGAAGTTGAACCTCTGCCATCTGACAAAAGAAACCCCCAATACTCAAATCATAATGTACGTTCTGTTGTGTTTAATTTATAAACTATTTGCCCAACTCACACTTGCCCAGGCTTTCCTCCAAGGCAGTCTCTGCTCCCATAGGTTCCCACCTAGCAATATATGACCCTCAGCCTTGCCCTTCAAAATTCTCCCTTATCCTCCCATGCCAGCAGCTCTCATGACACCTCCTCCAGGAAGCCTCAGATGCTGTGGCCTCTGCACCCATCTCACCATCCTCCGTGCCCTTAGGCCCTCCTCCCGGGATGTGGTCCTTAGCTGGGCTGGGATTAGGATGAGGCAAGGCTATGCATTTTCAGGAGGGGCTCATATTCAGACTCATGCAAGGGCACAGTGAGTGTTTCCTTTCAAATATTTTGCGCCCTAGGTCCTGTGCTTGCCTCATCTTCATCCCAAATAGTGGTCCTTCCAGGCTCTGGCTAAAGTCCCAGCAGCCTGTACGCTGCTCTCAGAGGTCAGCACCACACCCTATTCACCTGGGTCCCCGGGGCTCAACCCAGTGCTGGCACACAGCCAAGCTGGTGAGAGGGGCGCACGAGCAGTCAGCAGCCTTCCCAGACCCGTCCAGGCTCGGCTTGGGGCTCACACTGGGAATGAGCGATGAATAGTCACAATCCGTGGTCGTTTTTCACCACCACCCATGAGCACAGCGCCGAGCCCTTTCAGTGGATTTCCTCTGAGAGTCCTCACATTAACCCTTTAAGGAAGGTATCGTTATGAGCCCCGTTTATGATTGAGAAAACAGAAACCAGGAGGGTATTCCCAAGTTTAGGGCCATGTGACTGGTGAAGAGCTAGGCTGCGATGGGGACCCAGGCCTGGTTGACTCCAGGGGCCACACCCTGTACCCCACAATACATGCTGTGTCCACAGCACTGGGGGGATGGGGCCTGCCAATTCATTTCTGTTCTCATTTCATCATCTTGCTGGCCCTTGCTAGATGTGCTGGGAGGCAGGTGAGCAGCTAGGGCGACCCCTCCCCAGACCCCAGGCTCACTGGTGAGACAGGGTGGCCTGATGTCCCGGGTGTGGCGGGGACACTGTGGGGTTTTGAATGCTGGATTTTGGTTCTGGGTCCTTGGACCTGGCACAGACAGGATGACACCCCAGGAGTCTGAGGTTTATTCTATGAATTATCTCTCAGCGCAGCTGAGGATGTGACATCAGTTGTTCTATCCATTCGTGCTCCTCTTACGCACCCGGCTCTGGGTGTACAAGTAGCAGAGACACTACACATATGAACACAAATACGAAGCCCTGGGGATAGTGCTTCTCAGTCTCGGCCCCGTTGACACTTTGGGCTGGATACGTCTTTGTTGTGGGGCTGTCCTGTGCGTCAAGGGATGCTTAGCATCAGCCCTGGCCTCTGCCCACTAGCACCCCCCGCCAACTGTGTCAGCCGAGAGCGTCTCTCGGTATTGCCAGCTCCTTCCGAGGGTGGTGAGAATCAGTGCTACATAGTCCATGACAGTTTCTTTTTCCTCAGCATTGAGGCTGATAGCCTGGAGGTGTAGAATTTTCCTTTCCTGGGCCACACAAGTGGCTCGGGTTTTTCGTGTTAAGCCTGAATCCAAGGATGCGGGCTTCTGGTCCTCCTGACACGGCAGGGAGGCTCAGCCTGTGCCTGCGGAGACAGGGAACAGCAGAGGCCCCGCCCCCACCAGCCCCTGCTCCCCAGCAGCTCTGGGCCTCCTGGGCCTTGCCCCTCAGGCTCCGGAGCTGGTGTGGGAGGTGACAGAGGCAGGTACTTTCAGAATTGTTGTGGGGGGTTCCTCCTGCAAGGGGAAGGGCTTGCAACACTCTTTCCTAATAGGATCGAGAATCTACCATCTGCCAGGGACTAACCACTGACCTCAGCAAAAGCCCCAAAGAGCCATTGTGAGATGTTATTCCCATCTTTCTGGTTTCCCTGGTGGCTCAGATGATAAAGAATCCACCTGCAATGCAGGAGACGTGGGTTCAATCCCTGGGTTGGAAAGATCCCCTGGAGGAGGGCATGGCAACCCACTCCAGTATTCTTGTCTGGAGAATCCCCATGGACAAAGGAGCCTCCTGTCTTTCTAATGCAGAAACTGAGGCTCAGAGGAAGCTAAGCTTGGTCTAAGTGCACATGGCTAGTGAGTGGCGTGTAAGAACCTTGCAGAAGTTGCACAACTAATGACCAGTTAGTGCAGGAGCCAGGGTTTGAATCCTCCTCTTCTGCTCCGTCCCAGCCCAGACCCTGAGTCTCCCGTCAGCTATGCCCCAGCTGCTGCTGCCGCTATACTTGGGACCCTGCTTGGGCGACCCAGGACCCCCAGCACATCCAAGGATGAGGCTCACACAGGAACTGGGGCAGAAGGACAGTCCCGGGAAGGAGCGAGGGAGGAGGAAGAGAGAAAGGAGGCGGCGGATGGGAAGAGGAGGAGGAAGCCGGGCAGCCCCAGCCTCGTCCCGCCCCTTCCGGGGACCCAGCCAGGTTCCAGGTGACTAAGCTCCGAGAGCTGAGAACACCCCATCTCATGCTCAGCCCAGCACGGCCAGCTCTGGAGGGAGGGTGGGACCCGACTGCATACTTTCCAGGTTAACATCTGGTTTCATTTAACCGTCTCCTCCCCTCTCAGGTCCTCCCTGTCAAATGCACAGCGTGTGTGCATTTAGAGAAGTGGTTCACACGGGGTGGGGGGGTATTTCCTCTCCCACCCCACCCCCGGGGGACATGTGGCAATGCGGGGAGACATTTTTGGTGGTCACAACTGGGAGGTGCTACTGGTGTCCAGAGGCCAGGGATGCCACCAAACATCCCATAGGACACCAGCCTCCCCTGCCCCGCCCATGGCAAAGAACCATCATTGCACAATGCTGAGGTCAAGAAAACGAGTTTAGAGGTGGAAGGAAGGCCCCCATCTCCACTATCTGCTTTCTGCTGCCTTAAGCCTCCCACTCCTCCCATTCCACAGGGGGCAATGAAGTTTAAAGGGCAAGGAGAAGGTCCCACCAGCCCTTTCGCTCCTTGCTGAATCACACTCCCGTTTTCACTTGGGTTTTGAGTTAAGAGCCAAAAGAAGGAATCTGACGCCCTCTTTCCATAAGCCCCACAGCCACAGGCAGACCCACCCAGGCTTTTTAGATATATCATGTATACATTTGTCCCTTATACCCAGACCAAGAATGGGGAAGAGGGAGACTTCAGGGTGGCACTTTCTGAGTAGGGCAAGAAGACTTCATATGTGGGATGAGGTCCAATACTTCAGGCCCCTCTTCCGGCCCCCTGCCTATCTGCTGGCCTATGCGCCTGACATGCCACCATTAGCACCTCCCTTTTTCGTGGAAGGCCTTGTGCCCTGTCAAAATGCAAATAGCACTGGGTGAGGCAGCTGGTGAAGCCTCCCAGGGCACCTGATGCTGGAAATGTGCCCGGGCTTTGGAGTTTGAAGGTCTAAGCTCCGGACCTGACTCTGCCCGTACAGGTCGGGCATCCTCAGGCAAGTCACTGAACCTCTTTGAGCCTGACTTGCCTCATCTGCAAAATGGGGCTAATAAGGCTATGTACTGCACAGCTTGTGGTGGGGGCGCCATGAATCGTGGGAGCTGTAAAAGAAAGTTGGTAATTATCATCAGCCCCATCCAGAAGTTACACGGAGGTGTCACACATGCTCCCCCGAAGCTTTATGAGCACTTATTTGCCTTCAGTGAGCGGACGGGGACTCTGAAGGCAGTCAGTGAGGAGGCCAAGTTGAGGGGGGTGGGCCTCGGGTTCCTCAGGAAGCCTGTACCACCCACTGGGTACCTGCTCTTCCGGTAATTTATTTATTTATTTATTTTTGGCCACACCACGCTGTGTGCGGAATCTTAGTCCCCCAGCCAGGGATCGAACTCTTGTACCCTGCAGTGGCAGCTCAGAGTCCTAACCACCGGACCCCAGGGGAGTCTCTCCGGTCATTTATAATACACTCTGCCTGTTTTCCCATCTACGAAGGATAACAGAGACTCTATCTCATAGGGTTACTATGAGTTAATGAGATACTCTCCTTAAGCCGCCTGGACGTCTTTAGCCCTCAGTAAACGTTGACCAGCATTATTACTTATCACAAGTGTGCAGAGGAGGTGGGGCCATGCAAACTAACGGTCCAGGAAGCCTCTCGGGGAAGTGAAGGGGCAGAGACCAAAGGAGCTGAATGGTGGTCACCTGCCCTCCCCCAACCCCACCCCCAACCCGGGGAGACTAGGACAGCTCCACAGCTGGGGAACAGGAGCTGGGCAGTGTCATTGGCACCTAAACCTTTGGTAAAAGTCCCTCAGCTCCCAGGTGGGCTGGGCAGGGGCCTTCACCCTCCTTTCTGCCAATCAAACTTCTTGCCACTTTGGGCTGCCCTGACCCCACACCATGATGTCATCCCACCTGGAACATCCTTGACCAGCGCCTTCCTTGGTGGTGAGATGGAACTTGTGGCGGCCAAGGGCTCCAGAGGTATTCAGGGACTCTTGGGAGGGCACTGGGACACCAAGTTAGGGAGAACTTGAATGGGGCTGGGGGCATTGTGACACCTCTTTGACAACATAATTCCTTCTATCTTCCTGAGGAGATACAGGGGCAGGGCTGGGGGCAGAAGTTACAAGGTCTGAATGGTTCTTTGAACCTTAATACCTAGTCACTCTGCAATTCCTTCTTCCCATGGTGCCCAGGACTGGTGAGCTATGGGCAGTGGGATGAGTGGAGAGTGCGGGAAATCATTCTGTTTATCCAGGTAGCTTGGGGAGTCCTAATGTCCCCGAACTCCCCAAAAGGTCACAAGAAATCACTGGCATGGAAGAAATGTAGCCGGCTAACTCTCTATTCGCTTTCTTCCTCTCTGTCTGCCTTCTCAAGTATAGGAATGAAGGATGATGGATGAATGGATGGATGGATGGATGGATGGACAGATGGATGGATGGACACATGAACTCATGGATGGACACATGGATGGACAGAGGGAGGTGGATGGATGTGAGTAGGTCGACAGATGGTGGATGAGCAGACCCTCCTGATTTGAGCCCTGGTCACCTTCTTAGTCTCATCTCTTGCTATCTTTTCCCTCACTCTGTGTAGCAGCTACTTTCTTAACATGCCCTGCTCTCTCCCTTCTAAGTCTTTGAATTTGCTGTTCCCTTTCCTAAACCTCTTCAAATAAGGGGTTAGAAGATGAAGGGATGGATGGATGAGTGAGTAGACAGGTGGTTAGGTGGGGTGGCCACGGGTGAGTGGGTGGGAAGATGGTCCATGCGGATAGATGGTGGGTTGTTGTATAGAGGATGGGACTTCAGGCTCAAAGCCAAACTTTATGAGCTTGAATCCTGGCTCTACCATTTTACTAGTTGTGTGACCTTGGGCGAGTATAAATAACTGACCTGTCTATACTTCTGTTTACTCATCTGTAAAATGGTTGGACTAAAGGTCCCTAACTACTAATAATAGAGTAGGGCAACGCACTTAGGACAGTGCCTGGCACAGAGGAAGCACTCAATAAATATTAGCTATTATTGGACTTCCCTGGTCTAGTGGTTAAAACTCTGTGCTTCCAATGCAGGGGGCATGAGTTCGATCCCTGGTTCGGGATCTAAGATCCACATTACACACAATGTGACCAAAACATAAAAAAAAATAATAAAACTGGCTATTATTATGTGTGGGTGGGTAACTCTATTGAGGGGTAGGTGGCTGAATGGGCTGCCCTCTTGCCATCTTCAAAACCAGATGTCTCCTCCCAACACACCTCCTTCGGGCCCGATTTCCCCAACATCAGACTTCCAGGAACGTATCAGAAATGCCCCATGTCGGACTGCCCTGTGCTTCTCCCTGGGTCAGTGAGGGAGGAAAGGAGGAGGCCCAGGGTGAGGGAGGCAGAACAGCTGGTGACTTCCTGCCCTCCGCCCACTGGCCAGGGCTGGGTGCAGGACTGTTTCCTTCCTGGCACCGTCAGCACTGCCTGTTGAGTATGGTGTAGACTTTGGGGCCCCCAGGCGGACTGGGAGTTGGGGTGTTAATGACTTGTACGCTGTGCTCAGATCTCACACCCTAATGGTAATGACCCCTAATTTCTGGAGAAGATGGGAGGGACCAGGAGGGGAGGCAGGCAGGGAGGAGGGGGGAAGAAGGGCAGCCCTGGTGGAGCCGCTGATCTGGGATCTCCAAGGCTCTGGGCAGATGGTATCTTGCTTGGGAGAGGGTGGGGAGGAGGGCCTGAGTTATATAGTTATTATCATTTCTAAGCCCCAGACAGCACTGAATCAGTCCTGCCTCCTGGAAGCCCACCCTTTCTGACTTCTCTGCCACACCCCCAGCATGAGCTCATTTTATTCCTCATCATAATTCCTGGAAGGTAAGGAGGGTGATCTGTACCCCACGGCACTCAGTGGGTGTTTGGGAAGGATGGGGAGAGCTGGTGACACGCCGGGCTGACTTGTGGAGCCCAAGAAGATCCCCACCCCTTGCCACACACACCTGTCCTCTGTCCCGCTGTCCCTCTTGCCCTCTTTGCTGTTAACGGTGCAAACATGTGGCTTTCAGGGTTCTGCTACCGTCTTGCTTCAAGTAGCCTACTTATTTGAACATCCTCTTTCTACTCCTCCTTGTCTGCTGTGTGATTTGGACAAATTACTTAACCTCTCTGATCCTTACTTGAGTTTCCTTTGTTGGACTTCAAGTACAAACGACTGAGCTATTCCTACAGCTCACATCAGGGTGCCTTATCACCATTGGTCCATGAAGGCCTCCTCTCTTGTTATATTAATTTTCCCTCTTTATCTCTAATCTCCAACCACACTCTCCACCCACGCCCACCAGAGGCAGCTATTCTAATGTTCTTAATAAGTATCTTCTTGTTCAAATGTGTTTTCAAAATACATATTGTTGTTTTGTGTGCAGGTAGTGTTCATATACATAAGTGGTTTTGTGTGTTCTAGATCTCATTCTGTTGTTTACTTTGATTGCTATCTTCTGTTTTTAAGATCCATCCGTGTTGCTGCTTGAGCCTCATTCCTTGCTTCCAAAAGGCTCTGTATGTTTTTCCTCCCAGGTATCTCCAACTCCCCATCTCCACCAACAGCACTGCAATGACATCACATCCACAGGCCCTTATGGACCAGGGTGAAGGTTTCTTTGGGGCCTACTCCTAAGAGAGGATTGACTGGTCACAGGGTATGAGTAGATGTCATTTGGGGCTTCCCTGAAGACTCACTGGTAAAGAATCTGCCTGCCAATGCAGGAGACTCGGGTTCGACCCTTGGGTCAGGGAAGATCCCCTGGAGAAGGAAATGGCAACCCATTTCAATATTCTTGTCTGGAGAATACCATGGACAGAGCAGCCTGGCGAGCCACAGTCCATGGGGTCATAAAAGAGTTGGACACGACTTAGCGACTAAACAATAGATGTCATTTGAAGTCTTTTTCCCTCCATCCACAACATGGTTGTATTGTCCTCTTCCTTGGTAGAGCTGACTTGCTGGTAGTAGGTTGGGACTTCCCTGGTGGTCCAGTGATTAGGACGATTCCACACTTCCACTGCAGGGGGCGCGGGTTTGATCCCTGGTCAGGAAACTAAACTCCCATGTGCCATGTGGTGTGGCCAAAAAATAAATGAAAAAAAAACACCTTTAGAAGATGCTATTGGGTTAATGCACATAGTCCACTCGGCCCTGTGCCTCACACAGCAAAGATGCTCAGTGAATGGTAGATGCAGCTGCTATTACTTTCAGGTCTCAGGAAGAGAGGGAGAGACAAGATGGACCCATGAGAGGGTGCATGGAAACACACTCAGGGCTCAAAGTCCCCATTCAAGTGTTGGTCTTCAGAACACGTGAGAAGTGTGCAGGGCTGTGCTGATTCCTAGAGGGTAGGGACCGATCCTGAAGGCTAGAACCAGAGCACAGAGCTGGTGCGGAGGAGACGGCCATGCCCTGGGGAAATACTCCCTGCGTTCAGTGCCCACCTCTCCTTCCCCGGGGCGCCCCCTGCACAGGAGAGACACCAGAGATCCTCGTCTGCTGTTCTGCCTCCGCTCTGCCAGCCAACGAACATGTTACTCAGATGGGAAACCACACCTGAGTGTTGGAACGCACCATGTGACTTCACAGGGCTTCCCAGGTGACCCAGCGGTAAAGAATCCGCCTGCCAATACAGGGGCCACCGGAGAAGCAGTTTCCATCCCTGGGTCAAGAAGATCCCCTGGAGAAGGGCATGGCAACCCACTGCAGTATTTTTGTTGGGATAATCCCGTGGACAGAGCAGACTGGTGGGCTATAGTCCATGGGGTCACAGAGTTGGACATGAGCATGAGCATCCCACTTTACAGATGGAGAGACTGAGGCTCAGGAAGCCTGCATGGTCTCACTGGAGGTTAGTGGCACTGAAATCCACATCTCCATGCTGGCCCCCATCCAGTGTTCCTTTTTTAAAAAAAGGAAAAATACATTCCATGCTAAATTATGTTCTTTGGGACTTCTCTGGTGGTCCAGTGGTTTAAAAAAATCTGCCTTCCAATGCAGATTCGATCCCTAGTCGGGGAACTAAGATCCCACATGCTGTGGGGCATCTAAACTCATGTACCACAACTAGAGCACCTGTGAGCCACAACTAGAGAAAGCGCTCTTACCTAACAAAGAACCCTTATGGCCAATATTAAAAAATAAATAATGTTCTTTATTATTTGTAGAATTTTAAGTTAAGACAAATAACCTACCGACAGAGCACATTACTGAAAAGTAAAAGCCCCACCTGTCATCCTAGCATTCCCCGCCTGCTCCCCAGCCCCGCTACCCCCACACTCCCAGTCAGCTCCACGGTCTTGGTCCCTTTGAACCCCTGGCTGTCCATTCACAAATACACCTTATCTACCTAGAGTCACAATATACATGAGATTTGGGTTCTTGTTTTTGTACTAAACAATCTTTTTTTAACATGCACACATGATTTCAGAGGGTAAGATGTGTTTTACAATGGAATATTTTTGCCAGGCTTTTGAGCCTAACCTTGTAAACACCTACCCCACCCCATCTCCTGGGCCCCCGTGGAATTTTCCTTCTTGAGGAAATGAATTTTCCTTCTTTGTTGAATGGGTACTGCTTTTGTGCAGCCTCTCAGGGGCTCCGTTCTGTCTGTTGTTCTGTTCAGCACATCCATGCCCAAAGTCAAGGCAGGGAACTGGGGTGAGGGCACAGAGGTACTAAGTACCCACCATGAGTCAGACTCTCTGCTGGGTATTTTAACTCTCTATCTCACTGAATCTCATAACCACCTACATTAATAGCCCTTGTTTCACAGATGAACAAACTGAGGCTCAGAGTGGTGGTATCTCAGCCAAGTTCACACCCTTGCTAAACAACAGAGTCAGGATTCAAACCTATTCCCTAGCAAGGATCTTTCCCATTCTGCCATGGTACCACCCACGGAGCCCATGGTTACGAAGGGAAATCCATGCTTCCCTCCCCAGCACCCTCAAACACACCACTCCCCACTCAGGGCTGGATCTTGGATCCTCATACTCTCAGGCACCAGGACCAGGACGTAGGAGTCCACGTTAGGCTTCCTCTTAGCCTGACCACATTTCCTGGCACCTGCCCAGCCCAGAGGAAGGCTGGGGTTGGCAGAGGGGGTGGGTGGAGACTGAAGCCCACTCCACCCTGCAGGCTAAAGGGAAGAGTGTCAGGAGCTGGTCTGGGAGAAGGCATCTCCCACCTGGAGCACACGGTGGGATGAGGTGATCCGCAGCTCAGTGGATATGGGAGTTGCCATGATGGGAGTTTTGACTCTTGCCCTTGCAGAGGTCGCCACAGAGACCTGGGGTGGGGATGCAGTGACTCTCGGTGTCTCTCAGCCTGCCCTTCCCGCATGCAGAGTGCACTTCCCCAGCCAGGAGCGTTTGGCTTTGTCGGAGGGGAGACCACCACTTTGACAAAGGCCCGGCTGGGTCCCTGGGGAGACTGCACCTGCCAGGCCCCCATCCCACCCCACGTTCCAGAACCGGCCAGGAAAGTCGGCTCTTTGAGGTGACTAAGTAACTGCCAAGCCAAGATTTAATTACAGGATTGGGCTTTTGGCTGTTTGGAGGGGAGTCTGTTATTTGGCTGCTTCTTTTCCTGGGGGACCAGGTGTGAGATGTCGTCATTAGATGAAGTGGGGCTACAGCAAGGGACTGAGCTGGAGAGAGAATCAAGCCCCGAGCCTGCCTCCAAAGTTGTCTGAAACAGCCCCCCACCTCTCCACGCACCAACTTGGAAAAGGAATCTGGGTGAAATGGGGGTAGAGGCAGGGAGAGCCCTGCTGTCTCTGCAGCCTCAAGCCCTTCTGGATGTTCATGCGTCACCCTGGTTCCCCCCTTTCCACCACCCCCACCCAAGGCTAACCCCTAAGGCAAAGGAACCAGAGGGGAAGAAATGAGCAAACACTTGAGGAATGGCCCCTGGGTGCCAGGCCCTGTGCTGGCACTTCACATCTATTATTTTATTTAATCTTCCTAATGACCCTCAGAGAGGATACTGTTATTACTCCCATGTTACAGATGAGGAAAGGAGCTCAGAGTTGTTTTTATTTCCTTATATGCAAGCTGTTTACCACGCCCTTTTCTTCTTCCTAAGAAGTGTTCCACAAACTAACAACTTTTTCTTTTTCTGCCACCAGCACACCTGTCCAAATCCCCTCCTGCTTATGTCAATTAACCAAATGATTAAGCAATTAACCGATCAATTATACAGCCTCCCACAGTCCCTCAGCCTACTCTTTCTCCTTCTCCTGGTCTTTCATCCAGCTGCTAAAGATCCTTACAAACAGCTGTTAACCACCAGTTACCCTTGCCTGCTCCGTCACCTGGTAACCACCAACTCTAGGCCTGAACTTCTCAAACTATAACATGCTCCTGAATTACCCAGGGGTCTTGATATATAACTGACCCATTTTGCAGTACAGCAGAAACTAACAACATTTTAAATCAACTATACTGCAATAAAATTTTTTTTTTAAAAACTGCTTAAATTACACTCTCAAAAAATATATATTGCAGATCTTCTGCTGGGTACCTTAATGCAACAGCTCACTGAATCTCATAATGATTTTAAATTAACAGCTTATTTTACAGATGAACAAATGGACATCTCAAGAGGTTGCTCAACATCTGGAATGGAGCTAGAGATCCTATATTTCTAGTAAGATCCCAGGTGATGCAGAGGCTGGTTTGTGGTGGGTCCATTTGTTATTGTTCAGTTACTAAGTCATGTTTGACTCTTTTGTGACCCCATGGACTGTAGCCTGCCTGGCCCCTCTGTCCGGGGGATTTCCCAGGCAAGAATACTGGAGTGGGTTGCCATTTCCTTCTCCAGGGGATCTTTCCAACCCAGGGATCAAACCTGAGTCTCCTGATTTGCGGGCAGACTCTTTACCACTGAGCCACCAGGGAAGCCCCATGGTGCTTCTAGACTAAACTCTCCTGCCGAGTTATTTTTAAATTTTTAAACAGCAAATATATTTCCCATGGTTTGAAAATTAGAAAGTGTAAAACAGCATTCAGTGAGAATTCTCCCTCCCACTCTCTTTTCCCAGTTCCCACCACGTCCCGCTAGTAACCACTTTTACTAGCTTCTTCGGTTGTCTTTCCTTAATGTCTCTGTGCCAATACAAGCAAATAAGATTATACATAGTGAAAGTGAAGTTGCTCAGTCGTGTCCGACTCTTTGAGACCCCATGGATGCTAGCCTACCAGGCTCCGCCGTCCATGGGATTTTCCAGACAAGAATGCTAGAGTGGGCTGCCATTTCCTTCTCCAGGGGATCTTCCCAACCCAGGGATCGAACCCAGGTCTCCTGCGTTGCAGACAGACGCTTTACCATCTGAGCCACCTATCCTGCCCCAAATGGTAACACACACACACACACACACACACACACACACGGTTTTGTCAACAGTTTATCAGTTTATCTGGTAGAAAACTGGACACAGCCGGCTGACTCATTCATTTTTAGAGTTGCATGATTATTCCATTGTGTGATTATGCCATCATTTATTTAACCAGTCATCTTTAACTGGACAATCTGGGTTGTTTCTGCCTTTTTAAGCGCGTCACACCCTGGCTGACCTTGCTATGACCTCTCTTCCATCTCCCAGTTCCTAGTTTCACCACCCTGAGCCCTTGCAGAGGTCTTTGCTCTTCCTGCCTGCCCTCCTCAGATCCTCCAGCCCACCCTGTTTTCTCCTTCTCTGAATCCCTGTTAATCCCATTGTTAGTCTCCTCCTCTTCACTTACCTCCTCACCCTTCACCTCTCCATGTGTCTCTCCCTGTCTCCCCAAATAGACTAAAGCAACTTGAACTCAGGAACCATGCCTCTGATTTCTCTGGATCCTTCACAAGAATATTATTTATAGGAACTTCCCTGGTGGTTCAGTGGCTAAGACTCTGAGCTCCCAATGCAGAGGGCTCAGGTTTGATCCTTGGTCAGGGAATGAGATTTCACATGCCACAGCTGAGATCTGGTGCAGCCAAATAAATAAATATTTAAAAACAAGAATATTATTTACATGGTGGAAGTTGTGTATGAATGGAATTACTGGATGGTGACTCTCCCGGGGATGGTTCAGGGTGTAAGAGCCCAGGAGCTACCCAAGGTGGGAGGTCTCCAAGAAGGAAGCCCCTACCTTGTGCCTGAGTGTCTAGAGCACTTGACTGGGTTGTGATCATGTCCAGGGCACGAGGCGGCATCAGGAGTCCCCTTATGCCCTTCCCGTGTGGACAGTGGGAGGAGCCATGATGTAGAGGTAGGGGGTGGAGGGGCGGATCCTGGGGGTATGTGTGGATGCCCTTCCTGTCTCTGTCAACATCCTTGTCATCCTTCAGAGGCCAGCTCAAGCCTCAGTTCTTCCAAGAAGCCTTCCTGGACCTCTCCAGGAAGCCCAGGCTATTCCCCCTCCTCTGAATTCCTGCTGTGTATGTATCCCTGGCAGCAGTCACTGATCTGTACTTAGCCATCGTGGTCTGCCACCTTGAATCATGTAAACCCAGTTCCCTGATGAGACCCCAAGACCCTGCAAGGTAGAAATAAGACTTCTATAATTGTCTTTTAGCTCCAGTTACCTTAAACCTTCAGCACGGCAACAGGCATGGGAAGCCTCCACACATATTCTGAACCCGAGTGCCCTGGGAGTGGGTGGGGTAGGACAAGGTTGACCACGGATGTGTCACCAGTCAAAAACATTTAGGGGAACACAGTGTCTTTAAAGATGCTCTGTCCCCCGATTCGTTCCTCAATCCCTCCCCTCCTGGTGGGAAAACGATGACCTCCCAGCCACAAGCCCTGAGGGCCCTTCTCATCCTGTCCCTTGACACTGGAGTGGACTTTTCAAGAATGCCACTGTCATGAAAAACAAAAGCAGAGGATTGTCTTAAATTATGAGATTAAAGGAGTATGACCAGCAAATGCAATGGGTGAGTCTTTTTTTTTTAAAAAATTATTTATTTGGCTGTGCTAGGTCTTAGTTGCAGCATGAGGGATCTTCATTTCGGAATGTGGGACCTTTAAGTTGTGGCATGCAAACTCTTAGTTGCAGTTTTGTGGGATTAAGTTCCCTGACCAGGAATTGAACCTGGGTCCCCTGCACCGGGAGCAGGAAGTCTTAGCCACTGGACCACCAAGGAAGTCCCACAATGTGTGAGTCCTGATTGAACTGTGGGTTGGAAAAAAATAAAAAACTGAAATGACACCTTGGGGGATAAATGGGAAATTCTTAATGGGGAGTATATTTTAGATATTAATAGTGTATCGATCAATGTTAAATTTATGGTGTGTGATAACTGCATTGTGGTCATTAGGAGAATGTCCTTAATCTTAGGCAATGGATACTGAAGTAGTGGTCAGGGTAGGGAGATGTGCCATACCCGCACTTATGAACCGTCAGCAAAATGAAAATGAACTGTGTGTGTGTGTGCGCAGGTGGTCATTTTACTGTTTCAATGTTTTCAAAATGAAAAGCTTGGAGGGGAAAGGTCTGTGGTAAAAGAGGGGTGCCATTCCAACTGTCTGGGAGAAAGAGGAGGGGAAATGCAGCCGGGGGTTCTGATGGAATAGCTCAGGGGAAGCACTTCAACTCTGTGACTCGATTACTGTCCCCCGCCACACACACACACACACACACACACTAGCCTTCCACCCCTGGTGCCCAGAAAGCATTCAAATGTAACCCCCCCCCGCCCCCATGGCCTGACTCTCTCAATCTTCCACGCAGAGTCTCAGGTCCTCATCTGATGGGACCTCCCCTGGTGGAAGGCCACCCCCTGGCCAAGCTAGAATAGTATCTGAAGCATCTTAAAGGAGCACAGCTCGTCCCCCTGGGGAATGAACTGAACCTCGGTGGGCTTGAACCACCAGAAGTTTTTAAAAATTGCATTCACTTAGAGGATGAAAGGGAACCCTTGACACTGTTGGTGGGAGTGTAAACTGGTGAAGCCACTATGGAAAACAGTATGGAGGTTCTCAAAAAAATAAAAATAGAACTACTATGTGATTCAGCAATTCCACTCTTAGGTATATGTCTGAAAAAAATGAAAAAAAACAAAAAACAGTTCCAAAGATATATGCACCCCAATGTTCACAGAAGCATTATTTACAATAGGCAAGATATGGAGACAGCCTAAGTGTCTATCGACTGATGAATGGATAAAGAAGACATTTTATTTATAAGTATACACATAAGTATGTATACATTACACACACAGTGGAATACTTTTGTTGTTGTTTAGTTGCTTAGCTGTGTCTGACTCTTGTGCGACCCCATAGAGTGTCACCCATCAGGCTCCTCTGTCCATGGGATTTTTCCAGGCAAGACTACTGGAGTGGGTTGCCATTTCCTTCTCTAGGGGATCTTCCCTGACCCAGGGATTGAACCTGCTTCTCCTGCATTGTAGGCAAATTCTTCACCACTGAGCCACCACTCAGCCATAAAGAGAATGAAAACTTACCATTTGCCACAACATAGAAGGACCTAGAGAGTATTACGCATATAAAGTCAGACAGAAATACATGTAAATCCATGGCTGATTCATGTCAGTATATGACAAAAACCACTACAATATTGTAAAGAAATTAGCCTCCAACTAATAAAAATAAATGAAAAAAAATAAAAAAAATTTAAAAAGTCAGACAGAAAGCAAATACTAAATGTTTTCACTTATTTGTGGAATCTAAAAAGTAAAGCGAATGAATGTAACAAAACAAACAGACCCACAGACAGAGAACAAAACTATTAATAGTTGGCATGGGGAATAGTAGAGAAAGAAGGAGGGAAGGACAAAATAGGGGTAGAGAATTAAGAGGCACAAACTACTATGGATAAAATAAATAAGCTACAAGGACCTATTGTACAGCACAGGGAATATAGCTGATATTTTATAACTTTAAATGGTATATAATCTATAAAAATATTAAATCACTATGTTGTACACCTGAAAATAATAGAATGTTGTGATTCAACTGTATTTCAATCAATATATATATATTCACAACTTCACAGAAAAAAAAAGAATTTGATGTAAAAACAAAACCGCGCCAAGATTCAGTCATCCTGCATTCTCTTTGGCGCTTGTCAACGAGGATATTTTCCACCCTAGTCACCAGGTTGGGACACTAGTTTATTGCTTTTATTTATCGCTTTTCCCTTCTTTTCCTATAGGCATTTCCTTACAGGCATGGATGATTCCCGGCCCACTCTTCCAGGGCCTCTAGGAGCCATCGGCGTGCGCGCTGCGGCCAGCCGCCGCCCCAATGCTGCACGCACGAGTTGTTCCCCAAGTTCCGGACTGTCCTGGTCGCGAACCGCCTAGGAAGCGGGGACCCGGCCTGCCCCCTCCCTTCCTCGGGGGAAGGGGGCGGAGGAGGAGGGCCGGGAGGCCACCGCGGGGAGAGGGTGGGTCGTCTCCGCGCTGGGCGTGGGCTGGGCGAGGTTCCCCGGCCCACCGGGACCCGCCAACAATGGCCAGTTGTGGAAGGAGGCGGCAGGAATGCAGCCGGGGGAGTCGGGCGGCGGGGCGGGGGCGGCGGCCGGGGGGCGGGGCCGGGGCGCAGCGGCAGCGTCTTACCTGTCCAGGTAGTTCGCATTTCTCGGAGAGCGGCGGCGCCCCCAGCACCTGTCGCCCGGTGCGCGGGCGGGGAGGACGGCGCGGGGCATGGCCTGGTAGAGGCCCCCGGGGAGACGGCCCGGAGTCCAGTCCCGAGCAGGGCAGGCGAGGGAGGGACGGTCCTCCCCCGGCGCCCGCGCGGCCGGCGGCAGCATGAAAAAGAACCCGACGGTGCAGGGCACTTTCAGCAAACTCTTCGGCAAGAAGCATGCCAACCCGCCCGCCACCTCCCTCTACGCCACCAACCCCCCCTGGATCTTCACCCAGGAGGCTCCGGAGGAGGGGACCCGGGGCTTCGGTGAGTGCGCCCGGGAGCGGGAGCGCGCGGGGGCCTCCGCTTGGTCCCCCACCCCGAGGGCGGCCCTCTCCCCGGGCTCTGGGTGATCCGCGGCCGCGAGGGCGGGAGACGCGCCAGCGCGGAGGGGAAGCAACGCGTTTGAACCTGTGCGTTGGCCGGGCAGGAGCCTTCGGCAAAGGGAGGTCTCTGGGAAAGGGAAGGAGGGGCCCCTCCCCACCGCAAGCTCAGAGATCTTTGAGGGGGAGGACGCATCTGATCCTTGTCCCTCTCCCGAGGTGTTTGTTTTCCCTCCTCGGAGGAAGTTATGTTTGCTTTATTGTTGCCAGAAAGGCTTCCCGGGGTTTGCGGTGCCCTCCCTCACCCTTCCCGCAGCAGTTCTATTGAGTCTGAAGCCTTGCCTGGATCTGAGGACTTGGGGATGGTCCCTTCAACTCCTACTCTTTCTGCTTCCACCGTTCCCCCTCTCCCAGTTCCCAGCCGGGCCTCGCCTGGCCTGGCGTTGCAGGCAGAGAAGGAGCTGCTATCTGGGTGCCCACACACCCGCCTCTACCCTGAGGAAGCAGGATAGCAGGCTGTGCCAGTCACCCAGTCTCTTTCTGGGGTCACAGGCCCTTGTCAGGTCAACCTCGGGTGCCTATGAATGAAGCCCCTCCTGACTGCCAGCTGCCCTTGGCCCCTGAGTCGGGTTGATGTGTCTGCAGGTATTTGAAAATATCATACCTGCCCTGCCTTTGGGCTCTGCCTGTGGGTCATCTGATCACTGCATCTTTCTGCAATTTGTACCTTCTATAACTGAGAGGGAATCTAGTCGGGTGAGGCCAGAAATTCACTTCTTGTGTCTGATCAGAGGTTCTGGGCCCGAGGAGGGTCACCCATCACTGCTTTAGCTCACCTGCCTTCATTGTCACCCTGTTACCTTCACTGATCTTTATGGCCAGTGTGGGGACCCCCAGAGGATGTCACAGCCTCAGCCCCTGCTCTTGGATTCAGTTTAGCCCCCAGCTTATCAGGATCAGGACACAAGACACCCGGACAGGAGAGGGCAAATGAGACATCGCCTCTCTCTGACCCAAGGATCTCAGCTGGCTGGTGAACAGAGATGAGCAAATGCCATTTAGCCCTTTCTGAGCCTTTGTTATAAAAGAGTAAGTGCAAAAGGAACAGAGAGGTGACCTCTGATTGGAACTAGCATGTGAGCTGAGAGAGAAGGGCACCCACCATTTCCAGAGCAAACAGCAGGAGCAAAGGTAGGAGGGCCAGGGCAGCTCAGAGGCAGGGCTTAGGAACTTAGCAAATACATGTGTCCTGCCAAGTACAACTCTGTAAGGCCTAAACACCTCTCCTCACCTGAATCCCAAACATTTATTGACCCCTTCTTAGGTGCAAGGTACCATTCTAAAGTCCTCCTGTTGTTGACTTGTTTAATCCTCATCTAGCCTGTGATGTAGGGACTGTTATTCCTGTTGGACAGATGGGGAAACGGAGGCACAGAGAGGCTACGTAACATGCCCAAGAGCACACCGCTTTAAATGATCGAGCCAGGATTTTCTTTTTTTCTGTTTTTTAATATTTATTTATAGCTGTGCTAGGCATTCATTGCTGCACGGGCTTGGGGCAAGTGGGGACTACTCTCTAGTTGGCGGTGCGCGGGCTTCTTACTGTGGTGGCTTCTCCTGTTGCTGAGCATCGCTCTAAGGCGCGTGGGGTTTGGTAGTTTCGGCTCCCAGGCTCTAGAGCACAGGTTCAGTAGTTTTGGTGCCCGGGTTTAGTTGTTCTGCGCATGTAGGATCTTCCCAGATCAGGGATCGAATCACCACTGAGCCAGGGAAGCCAGAGCCAGGATTTTCTTAAGTGTACAGTTCACTCAGTTTTTTCTTTTTTTTCATAGACTTATCAAGTTGTGTAATTGTCAGCACAATTCAGTTTTAAAACATTTTCATTGCCCTCAAATTTCCCTCATGAGGCAGAGCCAATATTTAAACCCAGGTTGTGGGGCTCCAGAGACCACACTCCAGCTTGCAGAGGTGACTTTCTGGAAGGTATGAATGAATGAAAGTCGCTCAGTCGTGTCCGACTCATTGAGACCCCGTGGACTGTAGCCCACCAGATTTCTCTTGGAACTCTCCAGGCAAGACTACTGGAATGGGTAGCCATTTCCTTCTCTAGGGGGTCTTCCTGACCCAGGGGTCGAACCCTAGGTCTCCTGCATTGCAGGCGGATTTTTTACCATCTGAGCCACCAGGGAAGCCTTGCAAGTGGAAGGTAATCAAGGGAGAATTTGGATGGAGAGGCATCTACGTGAGAATACCTCCCCTCCACACTCCTTCCCCAAGGGGAATGCCTTCCTTGCACACTTCCTACATTTTTGCTTTACGTACTTCTCTACATTTTTGCCATAGATAACTTCCCCAACACTTTTGCCTATGCTGAACAGTTAGTGGGGTTAGTAAAGAGATGTGGGCATGGTGCCCTGTCACCTCCAGCCAGCTGCTGCCTCCACCAGCAGAGCTGGAGCCCAGGGAGCCTCCCATTCCCCAGGGCACAGGCGGGTCTCCAGCTGACTCAGCCTGCTTGCACCACGTGGAGAGGTGGGAAGCAATGTGCAGCCAGCAGAATAGCCTGTCCAGTGTTTTGAGGGTATTTCCCAGGGCACCACTGGGTGTAGCAGAAGTCTTCCTGCTAAGGAGGACATGTGTTGGAGTTGGGGACAGGAAGGACTAGTGTTGAGGATTCTAGGATGTGATGGAGACCTTGGACCTATTTTGGAGTCCACCTCTGTCAATAATTGGGGGCCTAACCACTCTCTAGGCTTCAGGTTTTTTTGCTTCTGTTAAGTGGGTCCAGCAGTCTGGTGTCCAGGCTCCTTACAGAATGATTGCTTGAATTTTGTATATGGCAGTGTTTTGAAGAGCATTGAAAGGAAAAACACTAAAACAAGGATTGGCAAATTATGGCCCATGGCCTGATTTTGTAAATAAAGTTTTATTAGAACATGGCCAGTCACACCCATCATTTGCATATCATCTCTGGTTACTTTCCTGCTACAAAGGGCAGAATTGAGTGACTGCAGCAGAGACAGTGTGGCTCACAAAGCCAAAAGTATTTACTAGCTGGCCCTTTACAGAACAAATCTGTCAACTCCTGTGTGGTTTATTATTATCAGGGCATGTCCAGCTCTGAGCACTTCCTGCTTCAGTTCCTCCTCCTAACATTGCTGTAGACCAGAGGAAACTGATCTGTGAAGAGGTCTCAAAGGGGTTGGGATTAGAGTTTCATAGGGTCCCTGAGTCTGTGACATTCTCTGAGATGCTGGCAGTATTCATACCCTTGGAGAACAGCTGGTAGGACGGAGGGGGAAGAAAATCAATGGGGAGTATGTAAGGGAATTAAGGAGTACGCACTTGCTCTTTGGCTACAGGCATGTAAAAATCTGTTTGCACAAGGGTAGGCTGGGTGCAGCAGGTAAAATGCAAACAGTCATGTGAGTGTGGTGATGGGTAGATTTTTCCTTACAGGATTTCCCTGGTATTTATCCAATAACTATTAGAAGCGCTTCACTTAATGCAGCTGCATTCCTAATGAAGCCTAGGCCTCCTCACCAGGGCCACGCAAGGGTCTTAAAAGGCCACACAATTGTTTTTAAAGTACGTGAGAAAACAGAGATGTGGATCTTTCCAAATCTCATGATAAGGGACTTGCTGCAGCCGGAGACCAGGCTGCCAGTGACTCTGGACTCCTCCCTTGGCTCTTGGATTAGTTGAGCCAAGTTTCCTTATCTACTCTCACTCCACCCCACCCCACCAGTGGGACGCCCTGCTTGCTGGGGGCCCTTCCTCCGAAATGTAAGTCACCTTCCTCACGTAGGATGCTTATTTAAGATGCAGATTCCTGCAGCAGGGGGCCCCCCTGAGGTATAGGAAGTCAGAACCTCTGGGCTAAGACCCAGGTTCTGGACTTTTCACCAACTCCCAGGTGATTTTTTTTTAATTAATTAATTAATTTGTCTGTGTGGGATCTTTAGTTGCGGCATATGAACTCTTAGTTTCAGCATATGGGATCTAACTCCCTGACCAGGGATCGAAGCCAGGCCCCCTGCATTGGGAGCACAGAGTCAGCCTCTGGACTGCCAGGGAAGTCCCCTAGGTGATTCTTTTGTATGGCAAAATTTGAGAATCCTTCCCCAGATAGAGCTGGGCATTCTCTCCCCCACTGAGGACTTCCTGCAGTTCTACATAAATGTATAGGGCCTATCCCAGTTCCTTATCCATGAGAACCCCTGGGCGTTCTCCCTAAGGTGGCTGCAGGTTCTAGTAGTCATGCTCCTGGGGACCTTGTGTCTAAGGCCAAGCTAACGGGTAGAAAGCCATGAACTCCAGGCGCTGAGCACATATTTCTGGCCCGGGACAGGCTGGCACCAGCCTCCTGAAAGGAAAGCTGACCTGTGCGTGGCAGGAGTGTGAAGGAGATTTCTGTTTACTCCGTCCCCTGGAGGTGTGCTGTGGTTTGCTGGCAGCTCAGTACACACACACACACACACACACATGCCCGTCTCTGCTGTCCCATTATATAATCTCCTCTTGTTCCTGTAGTTCAACTTAGAAAGCCAGGCCCTTCCTTGACCACTACAGGCTACAGCATGCCCCTTCTCTCCCAGCCAATAAATTAATGATAATAATACCATCATAATCATTATTATTTTCTCCCCTCATGCTCAGTCATATCCGACTCTTTTTCGACCTCATGGATTGTAGCCCACCAGGCTTTTCTGTCCATGGGATTTTCCAGGCAAGAATACTGGAGTAGGTTGCCATTTCCTACTCCAGGGGATCTTCCCCACCCAGAGATGGAACCCATGTCTCTAGAGTCTCCTGCATTAGCAGGCGCTTATCTACTGAAACGGGCACTATACTAAAAGCTGTGTTTTCTCAATTGAGGAAACACTCAGAGGCTCCGTCAGTCTGACTCCAGGCAGCTCAAAAATTAGCGCATCCAGTCACCCGGGACCTTGTTAAGATCAGATTCTGATGCACTTCAGACAAGTTCTCAGGTGAAGTTCACCAGGGCTGTAGGCCATCCTTTGGGGAGCGTGTCCTAGCCTGGAAGCCGGCGGGGGTGTGGGGGGGTGGCCTGTTTGCTCCGCTCCTCCTCCTCCAGTCCCCAACCCCGAGGCTCCTCCCCGCAGTGGTCCCCCCTCCCCTATTCCGTGGCTCTCCCAGCCCAGCCCAGCTCCACCTTCAGCGTCCCCTCTGCCCTTGGACAAAGGCTTCTCTCTGGCACCCTGGGTCAGACCTGCTGAGACTTGCTGGGACAGACCAGCCTTTTCAGGTTCCTGTCATGTGGCCCTGTTAATTAGCAAGGAAGGGCCTCATCAGCCGCTTGTGGGTTACATTCACATGGGGCCCCCTAGCTGCGTCCCTGAAAGGCTGGGGCTCCAGCCAAGGGACAAGGATCAGATGCCCTACCTCGGTGGGGTGGAGGTTGGGGCCTGTTTTGGAGTTCTGGGTTACTCTGGTCAAGGTAACAAACTCTCCCAGCTAGAAACACCACCCTTTTTAAGCACCTGGAATTTTTTATTAAAGAACATAATATTTATTTACTTATTTTTGGCTGTGCTGGGTCTTCGTTGCTGACTTTTCTCTAGTTGCAGCGCACGGGTTTCTCGTTGCGGTGGCTTCTCTTGTTCCGGAGCACAGACTCTAGGGCATGCAGGCTTCAGTGGTCGCAGTATGAGGGCTCAGTAGTTGCGGCTGCCCAGCTCTAGAGCACAGGCTTAGCTGCTCCATGGCATGTGGGATCTTCCCAGATCAGGGATCGAACCCCTGCCTCTGCATCTGCAGGCAGATTCTTTACCACTGAGCCACCAGAGAAGCCCCAAGCACCTGGAATTTGATGAGACCTGTGGCCAGTGCTCGTGGGGTCATTTGGGGGCTCCTGGCAATTTGGGACCCCGCACTGTCACCCCAGCCTTCCTCTCAGCTCTGCTAGCTTTTTTCTCTCCCTTGATTTTGGGAGGCTTCTCCCAAAAGGACCCCCATTTGACGGTGGGGCAACCCAGCCTGAGCAAGTGCTCAGAGTCCTCAGGTGCTACGCAGAGGAGCTGGGCCACGACCTCAGATCTGACTCCTGGATGCGTTTGTCTCCTCCAGGCCTCACCAACTCTTCAGGCTCGCTGGAGACTGAGCAAAGAGATCTCAAATTCCTGCGCTGATTCCCTGCTGTGCTGGCTGTAGCCAGAGGAAATTGGATTCTAGAGTCAGGTTGCCTGGACTTGAATCCTGGCCTTTTTTACTCACCAGCTGTGGGACCCTGGGCCGGGGACTTAAACTCTCTGAGCCTCAGTTTCCTCATCTGGCAGATGAGGATAGTAAGAGTGCCTCCCACACAGGTGTGTGAAGAGGGATGTAAAGAGAGCTTAGAATGGTGCTAGCTCATGACATGCGTATCAGGTATCACACAGTTACATTTAAAAAAAACAATTATTTTATTTGGCTGCGCCAGGGCTTGGTTGCGGCACACTCTTAGTTGCAGCATATGGGATCTAGTTTCCAGACCAGAGATCGAACCCAGGCCCCCTGCATTGGCTGCCTGGAGTCTTGGCCACTGGGCCACCAGGCAAGTCCCAGACAGTTACATTTTTATCCTTCATTTCCTCTCTAGTTTGGACCTATCTAGGATTTGAGGAAGGAGCTAAATAACTGTCCTGAACCTCAGCCTCCATGGAGACCCATGGGCAGCTTTGGGGCTGGGGCAGGAAGAGCATTTTGTCAGGCTTTCACCCCTAAGCTCTGTGAGGAAAGAAAGCCCAGTGAGAGGTTCCTCCTTTTGGGGAGAAGCAGAAAGGAAGGGCCAGGAGTGAGGCAGCCATGGGTACCCAGTCCTCAGCTCCCCCAGAGCTGGCGGTTCCCCCCTCCACATAATACACACACACACACACACACACACACACGGGCACACACGCACACACACACACACCCTGCTCCAAACTGAGAAAACTAGGTCAGCCTATTTGGGGAGAGGCAATAAGCCACATGCCATGTGTAGGGCACCCCCTTATTTGTGCCTGGAGCCCAACACTGCAAGGGGGGACCCCATTTGGGCCCTGGCACCACTGCTGCTCTGAGACCTTGGGTCAGCGCCACCTGCCCCCCAGCCATTCTGTGCCTCAGTCTCCCCATCAGCACAGAGGGCAGCCCCAAGGGTCCAGACTCTAGAATTCTCCCTGACAAGGGAGCAAAGGGCCACCCGCCTCCTGGTGGCTCTGCCCCCATGGGTAGAGTCATCCAGCTTCCTCTATGTCACCAGCTTCATCTCCTGACTTCATCTCCCTCAAGAAGTCCTCCTTTATCTCCTCCATTGAGGAGGGGGCTTCCCAGAAAGTTATTCTAGTGTCCCTGACACTGATCCCAGCAGAGTTCATTTACTTCTGCAGGAAAATCCCCAAAGTTTGACTCTGTTGACTTTCTCTTTATTTTAGACCTTGACCTTGAGACTCAGAAAGCCCCAGCCCTGACCTTGAACTCTCGGGCATCCCAGCATACAGTAGCGGTCACACTTATCCCACTTGCTGGTGTGACTTGACCAGCTGGGAACTGAGCCCGGGTATGAGGGCCCAGGAAAGTGTGTCAGGTTCTAGACACACCTCTTTTTCTTTTTTTTTTTCCCCTTGAAATAACATACATTTAATATTTCATAGTTCTGTAGATCAGAAGTCTGATCTCACTGGGGTAAAATTAAAGTGTCGGCAACACTTTGTTCTTTTCTGGAGGTTCTAGGAGAGAATGTTTTCTCTCCTTTTCCACCTTC
The DNA here is from genome assembly GCF_019320065.1 of Cervus canadensis. Lineage (NCBI taxonomy): Eukaryota > Metazoa > Chordata > Mammalia > Artiodactyla > Cervidae > Cervus > Cervus canadensis. The sequence continues at coordinate 47,195,894 of NC_057413.1, read as the reverse complement.
TGCCTGTATTCCGTGGCTCATGGCCCCTTCCATCTTCAGAGCTGGCAACGGCCAGCTGAGTCTTTCACACATCACACCACTTTGCCTCTGCTTCCCTCATCATATTTCCTTCCCTGAATCCCAGTCACACCTCTTAGAGCTGGGAAAGCAACTTGTATTTCCAAGAGGTGCTCCCGTGGAAGGGAGCCACTTGGGCCTTCCACGCCTGTCTCTACCAGAGCTGCTCCTTTCCCACAGGTATTCCAGAGAACAATCATGTTCTTAGAAAGGGATCCCCAGTTCAAAACAACCACAAACCGACTAAGACAACAGTGCCTCAGAAGATGGGCTGAGTCATGGAATCTGTGGGCTTCCCAGGTGGCTCAGAGGTAAAGAATCCTGCTGCCAATGCTGGAGATGCAAGAGATGCAGGTTCGGTTCCTGGGTTGGGAAGATCCCCTGGAGGAGGAAATGGCAACCCACTCCAGCATTCTTGGACAGGGGAGTCCCTGATGTTGAAAACAGTGAGATACAACTGAGTGACTGAGCATGCATGAAAGATGCTTAGAAGCGTGCCTGACCCATTACAAGTGTCCAATAAATTCTACCTGGTATTATATTATTACTGCTATTATAGTGATCAGCTTGCCAGGTTGCTTGCTTCTGAAACTCCTGTGCTTAGTCAGCTCAGTCGTGTCTGACTCTTTGCAACCCCATGGACTGTAGTCCGCCAGGCTCCTCTGTCCATGGGGATTCTCCAGGCAAGAATACTAGAGTGGGTTGCCATGCCCTCCTCCAGGGGATCTTCCCAACCCAGGGATTGAACCCAAGTCTCCCTCATTGCAAGCAGATTCTTCACTCTTTGAGTCACCAAGGAAGCCCCAAAATACTAGCCAGCCTATCCCTTCTCCAGGGGATCTTCCCAACCCAGGAATTGAACCAGGGTCTTCTGCATCGCGGGTGGATTCTTTACCAGCTGAGCTACCAGGAAACCCCTAAAACTCCTTGGTACACAATAGTAACTATTAGTATTATGGTAACTCAACTGCAGAGAGGATGCTTCCTTAACCCCAACACTGGTGCAGATTTAAATGAAATAGTGAGAGAGAGGGGAGCATGCCTGGGTTAGTCCCCACCCCACCCCCGGTCCTACTAAGGGGCCAGGCAGCCATGGATCTGGCTGCCAGGTCAGATCTAGGTCCTTGGTTTCAAAACAGCCCTGTCTAGAGAATGTCCCAGGAAACCCTGGTGTCAACGCGCTGATGAGACATTAGAGCCAGCGAGAACTGGGTGGGCTTTAGTGTTAGCTGTTGGAGCTGTGGTTATCTCTACTTTTCTTGTTTCTGATTAGGCCAAATCTACACTCTTACAACCTTCTCCCTCCCCACCCACCCCCTGGCATCTTGGTCTCCAGGCCCAGGCGTGGAGCCTGGCAGCCACACTGGGAAATCGGGTTTGCCTAGAGTTTATGGGATGGGGCAGTGCTGGGAACTGGAATTTCCAGGGACGAGGGAAAAGCTTGCCATGTTGGTCCCTCAGAAAGGTGGAGAATCTGGAATGTGCCACCCAACTCTCTCCCTGGTAGGGCAACACACAAAGGTTTCTGGGCCCCATTTTTAGGGTGCCCCCTGGAGCCTCCATGTCATATCCAAGGCCCTCTATGTCAGATCTGTAAACTCTTGCAATTTCTCCCTAAAGTCACGTACAAGAGGAAAAGTAATCACCATTCATCCAATGTTTCAGTTAGTAGGATACTAGTTCGTTGGAATTTTTACTTTTCTCCTCTGTCCTCTCTGGCTAAAGAGGAAGTCCCCCACATCCCATAAATGGAGAAAGTCCTCCTTGCTCACGGCCCATGTAGTAGGAGGTCTGCAGTGACTCCTGCCTCTCGGAGGTGACAGTGTGAATCTGGGGGCAGGATGGGAAATTCCCATCAAAGTGTGCTAAGAGTCATGAGGGTGATTGGTTGAGAAAATGTGACTAACATCTCACTCCCTCCCACTCCTGTAGAAACAACCCAGGGCACAGGTCCAGCAACTAGAGGAAGAGAAATATTCTGTATCATCTTTCTACAAGGAACAGAACCACATTTGCTGGCCCCATCATCGCTTCCATTGTACAGATGGGAAAACTGAGGTTCAGACAGGTTATGTGACATGGCAAGTCCATGGTGGAGCTGGGATTTGTATTAAATCAGGTGGACCCTACTATCCTATTCTTTCTGCTCTATCCTCAAGGGCACCTCAAATGGAACCATGACCCCCAATCATTGATGGTTTGGGGGCTAAAGAAATCTTGGGTTAAGGACTTCCCTGGTGGTCCAGTGGCTAAGACTCTGCACTCCCAGTGCAGGGGGCCTGGGTTCAGTTCCTGGCCAGGGAACTAGATCCCACATGCTGCAACTAAAGATCCCACATGCTGCAACTAAGACCTGGCACAGCCAAATAAATAATAAACAAACAAATAAATAAAAGAGATCTCAGGTTAGCAGAGTAAAAAAAGGTGGGTGCTGAGCCACTGGGTGGCCTCATCTGCTTGTTTCAGATTAGAAATTCAAACACTCAAGAGAAAACAGCTTGTTTTCTTCCCTCTCTCAGAGATAAGCTTTAGTCGGGGCCTTGGCCAAGCTCTCAGCACCCCCAAAGGAGGGTCTTGTTGTGGGAGTGAAGGCTCAGATCCTGCAGTGGGTGGATCAGAAGACAGATGGCTGCTGGGGGCCGAAAGCCCCAGGAGACCCCGAGAAACCACCGCTGGAGTCCCTTGCAGTGCTGTTTCCAGCACACACCCACCTATAGGATCTTGTCATGAAGAGGCGCCAGGCAGAGCCAAGCAGGGGCCACCAAGGGGCTTGGTTTTCCTTACTGGGAACTGCAGGGCAGACTAAACTCAGTCGGCCCCCATGCCCTTGATCCCTAGTCATGGTCTTCCCCTTCTTGTCTCCTCTAGATGGGATCTATTATGGAGACAACCGGTTTGACACCGTGAGTGAGTCGGGAACCGCCACGCTGAAAGCTCGGCCAAGGGTCCGGCCCCTGCTCACTTTTCTTCCGCTGGTGAGTATGTTCTGCCCTGAGGTCAGAGGGTATTCTCTGGGCGGGCCATCTGGGCTGCCACAGAGGAGGCAGCCCCACCTGCCCTGGTCCGAGTGGTCATCAGCCTCACCCTCTGTCCATCCCCTTCCTTCCTGATGCCAACTGAGGGCGGCTACTGGGAGGAGGCGTGGTTCACGACAGGAAGGCTGAGATTAACGGTGTCAGCTCCTTTGAGTCGAAACCTCAGGAGGGGTTATGGGGAACTTGGGTGCAGAAGTAATGCAGCGGTGGGTACCTCCAGCTCAATGGGACTCCTATTCTACACTCACCAGGGGCTGCCTGCTCCATGCCAGGCCTTGCATAGAATGCTGGGATTCAGAGATGATTGAGCCAGCTTTGCTCAAGGAACCCCCTGCCCAGTAGAGGGGATGAATTGGTAAAGAGACTGTTAATACATAGGCCAGAGCAGGAGCAGCCGACCTAGCCACAGGGGTTGGTCAAGGAAGGCTTCCTGGAAGAGGCGACACCTCAACTGTCTCAAAGGTCAAATAGCAGTGACCCTTGGGAGAAGGGCATGTGGACTGCTTTATTTGTGAGTCTGAAACTGCCAGAAACCAAACACTCCCTTCTGGAGCCTGTGGTTGGGCTTTTGTTCTCTGACAAGGGAAGGAGACTCAAAACAACCTCTCTGTGACTGGTTCTATTTACTGTGACGAGAGCTCTGGCTTTTCCAAGACAGCCTAAGCCTGTGCTGTCCAATAGAAATACAGTGCGAGCCTCGTGTATAACTTTATCATTTCTAGTAGCAACATGAATAAGAAATAGGTAAAATTAGCCCTGAGATGATCATTCCAACTCTAACCAACGTAGAAGGTACGACTGAGATGTTTTACATTCTTTCTTTCACGCTAAGTCGTCAAAGTCTAGTGTGTCGCACTTTGAGCACACATCCTGCTTCTGAGCAGGGACATTTCAAGGGCTCAATAGCCACTTGTGGTCAGGGGCTACCACATACAAGAGCCCAGATTTAGACCTAAACAGTCAGCCTCATAAATTCTAGGTTCGTTACCATCCGTGAGACCTGGGTCCCGGGTGGGACAATACCGTCACAGGGGTCACAGCATCTCATACCTCCATGAGGCTCTGTTCTGATTCAACTCAGAAGGCACCAAATCCTGATCTGAGTTTTCAGGAGCCCTTTAGACCTCACAGCACCCAACACCTTGGTCCCTGCACCCACAAGTTCTGCCCGGCACCGCCTGGGACAACCACCTCCGCATACTCAGAATTGCAGCGGTGGGCACCCAGGGCTGACACACCCGTGCCCACTGTGGTTGATAAAATATTGAAATAAATGGCTGTCGCCCCTTGAGTGGCTCTTTCTCTCTTAGCTCCTCTCTGAGGTCTGCACCAGCAAGTAAAGGGTTAATGCAGCATAACTGAGTTTGTTCTGATTGGTCAGCATCCTATATCCCTGCCTCTACCCACCCATCCACTTTGGACCACTTGAGTAACAGCACAGGTCCATGCCTTTCTGCCCTCCTCCCTTCTGGTTTGGGTCCTCTGGTTTGGATCTGATCTGGGCCAACCAGGGCCTGACTGGGAGCGCTGCCCAGGGTTAGGGTCTGCTGGCTGGTACTGGCTTGGGAACAGTCCTTCAGGGCAAGCCTCAGACCCAGTCCCAGGAGATGGGGGCTTCTCCCCAGCAAACTCACAGCCCCTCATTGGTGAGGACGAGGGAATGAACACACCATGAATCCACGACTGAAAGGGACCTCGTGGGGTCCACACCAGCCTCCCTTCGCACTGGCAGGAACTGAACCCAGAAAGGGAAGGTCATTCCATGCCTTCAGTGCCAACCGTGCAGCTGGCGTGGTCCTAGCCAGAGCAGGGCCATGAGATCGTGGCTGACACGTGCCTTCTATGTCTCAGGCACCATCCCAAGTGCCTAGCGTGTGTTAACTGAACTGATAGAGAAACTGAAGCTCAGGATGGGGAAGTAACGTGCTCAAGGACAGGCAGCTCATAAATGGCAGAGCTGGGGTTTGTAGCCAGGCTCCAGGGTCCAAGTTCTATCGGGCCATCCTACCTGCCCCTCCATCTACAACCTAGAAGCTTTTCCTTCTTCCCTGCCAGCATCAGCCTGCAGAACCACCTGCATCTCCTGTGTCTGCCTCTCTCAACTCCTGTCTGGCCTTTTGGGGATCACAGACCCCTCTGAGACCATGCTGAGGCTGTGGGCCACATCCACATGATCTTGCTTACAATTCCAGCACAGGGATCTCAGGCCCCAGACATCCACCTATGATGCACCTTGAGATTAGGAGCCCTGAGCCTGACCGCCTGTGACCCGGGACGTGTTTTGCTCCTGACTCAGGTCCTAAGATACAAAGCAGCCTCAGCATCCTTCATCACCCACTCCTGGGTTACGGGGAATCCATCTCCTCTGCCTTAGGCTCTGGACTGGGGCCTCTGCTTTCTTCTCGCCAGGGCGGAAGGCCTAGAGAATGAGAGGCAGGAGGACAGAACTGCGGGTGGTGCGGGTTCACACACAGACGTGCACATGCACACCCTGCCCCCCAGCCCCGCCCCCCCTGCCCAGCCAGGTGGGGTGGGGAGCTGGGCTATGACACTGCCTCACAGCTGGGCCTCGCCCCCCCTGTCCTGCCTTCCCACACTCAGGGGGCTCCTCCCAGGCCTGACCCTGGGGCAGGGGAGGGGGCAGGCTGCAGTGCCCACGACAGGCCCATGTTCTTCCCTGAGTGCCTTCCAGGCCGGGCCGTCTTCTGTGCTCACGGTTGCTCTCATGACCCCTCACGAGCCCCCCCGTGGGACGGTGTGAGAGGGGAGGGCAAGATGAGGAGGGGAAGGGCACGGCTGGTGCTTCTGCTTCCTTCCTAGACCTTCCTTGCCTACTGAGGTGAAAGTGCAGAGGATGGAGAAATATCTTGGTCAACTGCATACTTCCCCAGGCAGCTGGCCACCAAAGGCCAGTTACGAGAAGGACCCTGGGGCCTCTCGGTGTCTGTGACGGGCACCAGTCCTGGCTCTGCCTCTGGGTCATGAGGCCCTTCCTCTCCTGGGGCCTCTGGCTCCTCACCCATCAGCAGGGTTACATGGGATGGTCTGCTAGGGTCTCCTCAGCTGTGACTTTCTGTGTTCAAATAACTCACTAACAGAGGGGCAGGGGGTGGGGCAGCTCCCTGGAGGCCCCCAGAGGTGCCAGGCCCTTTAGCCTCCAGGGCTCCCCCCCAACCCCGCCCCGACTTCCTGCTCTGATAGCTCCAAGGAGCTAGATTAGCATGGCAAACTTCAAAACTGGGGGTTGGGGGAGTGGCTTGGAACTTGGTTAGCGTCAGAATAAGAAAACTGAAGCCCAGGGAGGAGGGATGCATGCAACTCCCTCAGCTCCATGGAGGCAGAGACAGACCCCAAGCCCAGGTCTTCTCCTCCCAATTCCCGTCTACACCACCATGGATGGGCCTGGGCTGAGTGGGGGAAGTGTCCTTTCTCCCCACTTCCTTCTCCCTCCAAGGGGAAGCTCAGCCCAGAACTCAAGCCAGAGCCTGTCCCTAGCTTCTGAGAGCTGAGACGGTAGGACGGTAGGACGGCTGGTGGTGGGAAGGGCAAACTTGTCTCTGGGGCTGCCTGTGGCCCTACCCCAGTCTGAACCCGACCATCTCCAGGGCAATGCATATGAGGAATTAACAAAGAAATGCCAATGAGGCAAAAATGGGGAAACTGGCCAGACAGGTCTCCCGGGGTGCCTCCAGTGGTGAGAGCTCCCTGGGTCACCCCACCCTCTGAGTCAGGCAGGGCTGAGGGCCTGGGGAGATGTCAAGCTGGGCTCCGGGCAGGAAGCCTGACTGTTTTGGGCCCCACCCTCTACTCAGCAGAGATGCAGCCCTAGTCAGCTGGATTTCTCCTTTCTACTCTTCCTCTCCATCCTCCGGCCCCGGGAGCTGTCTCGGAAGCCAAGGGCCAGGCTCCCTTTGGCGTGGGCGCTCCTTGGGTGAACTGGGAAGGGCAGTCGGTCATGATTGGCTTTTGAGTGATTCCCCTGGCTGAAGTTAGCTGCCAGGGCTCTGGGATAGGGGAGCTTTGTGTGTTCCTGTGGGAGTGGGTGTCAGAAGCCTGCAGCCAGTGCGCAGATGGAGCACCCCTTCCCCGCCGAAGCCACCCTGCCTCTGCCCACCTTCCACAGGGAGGGCCTCAGCCTGAACCCCCAAAGCCCAACACACACCCTCATCCTAACCACATATGACCGCCCCTTGGCCACCCTAAGGGGCTTCCCAGGTGATGCTAGTGGTAAAGAACTCACCTGCCAACGCAGGAGATGTAAGAGATGCGGGTTCTATATTCCTGTGTCGGGAAGATCCCCTGCAGGAAGAAATAGCAACCCATTCCAGTATTCTCTCCTGGAAAATCCTATGGACCAAAGAGCCTGGCAGGCTACAGTCCATAGGGTTGTAGAGTCGGACACGACTGAAGTGACTTAGCACACACACGTGCCCACCCTGTGGGTTCAGGGATGTGTGCCCCCCGCTCAGGCTGCCTTCGGAAGGACTGGTTGGGGGAGAAGCTCTAGAAGTGACCTAAAGTGTGAAAGCGTTAGTTGCTTCGGTTGTGTCCAGTTCTTTCTGACCCCGTGGACTGCAGCCTGCCAGGCTCCTCTGTCCGTGGGGCTTCTCTAGGCAAGAATACTGCAGTGGCTTGCCATTTTCTTCTGCAGGGGATTTTCCCACCCCAGGAATTGAAACTGGATCTCCTGCATTGCAGTTCTTTACCACTGAGGCACCAGAAGAGGCCTAAGGGCCTATTTAAATGGAGGATTCTAGGGACCTTGGTGTCTGGAGCAAGGGCAGGAAGGGGGCGGTGGGCTCTTAGGGCTTGTCTCCTTGAGCCCGTGGACTCCTTGCCCTGCAGGGAGACAAGAGTATAGCCCTCTATAGATGAGGGGCCAGGGCCAGGCCCTGTAGCCCGTCTGAGAGATCCTGGGGTGTCAGGTCGGTCCAGAGTAAGACGGCATTGTTGGTGGAATTCTCCATCCCCCAGGAAGGGGGCATGAGCCTTGGCAGAGGGCAGAGGCTGGGGCAAGGAAGTCCTGGAGCTCTTTTTATATTAAAAAAGAAATTTTTTTTTCCTAAGGTTATTTTTTTTTAACATGGACCATTTTTTAAAAAGTCTGTATTGAATTTGTTACAGTATTGCTTCTGTTCTGTGTTTTGGGGTTTTGACACGGCACGTGGGGTCTTAGCTCCCCAACCAGGGATCAAACCCACACTCCCTGCACCGGAAGGTGAAGTCTTGACCACTGGACCACCAGGAAGGTCCTGGAGCTCTTGATTGTAAATGCTCAGTGGTTCCCAGCTTCAGAGAAGCTGTTGTGTGGGTGGCACGCTGCCGACCCTCACACTGCCCCCGAAAGCCAGGAAACAGCTGGCCGGGCTTCACCCAGCTGGGGACTCTGGGTGCCTGGAGGGGTTTCCTTGTGGCCTTCACGTGGGGGCCCATCCCCCTGTTCCCCAGCCTACAGCAGTGTTCCCAGCCATTCCCGGCTCTGACTCTGACTCAGGGTCACCTCCCTCACCCCCTGAGCGCTGCACCCCACCCTGAGGTGCCCCAGCCAGGCTCCTGGAGGAGCCTGTGAGGAAGTTTGCATTCCACAGTGTATCACTGAGGCTCTGAGCTGGCTCTTACTCAAGATCAACTGTGTGTAGCCCGTTGGCCCAACCCCTGTGACCCACCCTTGGGGTTTGCCTGCGTTCTGAGGAACCCCAGGTATGAGGATGTGTGTCCCGGCCCAGGGAGGCCAAGGGGACTGGGCTGGGGCCGTCGGTGGGGAGAGGCTGTCCCCCAGATCCTTGGTGGTGCAGCAGGGGGCTAGTGGTGGGCTGACTCCCTGTCACTTTAAGGGGGAGACAACCTCAATCCTCAGATAGTGAATGCTTTCCTCCCCTCCTCTTTTCTGCTTTCTTTCCTCCTTCTCTTTAACTCTGAAATATTTGTGGTCAAAAGGGCAGTAGGGGATTCCCGGTGACCTGGCCCTGACTCTGGGGAAGCACCCATCTATCTCTTCAGACCCAACCAGGCAGACACATCCCAGGAGCCCTTCCCAGAGCAGAGTATCCATGGACTCGGGCCACTGCTCACCCACTGAGCCTTGTTAGGACCCGAGGCGGGGGGGGGGGGGGGGGGGTGCCCGGGGAGATGCCCCCTCCTTGAATGCTTCTCTGCGGGATCTCTTTAGGTGTGGGGAGGCCTCTGATGTCACAGCAGACCCATGGAGGTGGGATCAACCCCGTCTTACAGATGAGAAAACTGAACCTCAAAAGGCAAGAAGGGGGCACACTTCCCAACCACTGAGTGTGTGTCAGATTCTGTCTTTGAGATGATGGATTTAAAATTGCCAGTGTGGTCTGCCTGCCTACAAAATCCATGCTTTTCTTCTTTTTTTAAGTATTCATTTATTTGGCTGCCCTGGGTCTTAGTGGCAGCACACAGGATCTTCACTGCATCACGCAGGATCTTGTGTGGCAACACCTGGACTCTCTAGTTATGGTTCGCAGGCTTAGTTGTTATGCAGCCTGTGGGATCTTAATTCCCTGACCAGGTTTCGAACCCACGTCCCTTGAATTGCACGGTGGATTTTGACCCACTGGAGCACCAGGGAAGTCAGTCCCCATGCTCTTCTTGATTACAAGAACTTAAAAAAAAAAAACAACTATGTATTGTGTGTGTGTGTGTGTGTGTGTTTTAATTGTGAAGGAAACAGAAGTTCATTGTTAAGAACTGAAAATAGAGACAAATATAAGGAAGGAAATATATATAAATATTCTCAGAATGGCGCTTCCGTCCCTGGGCTCCCTGCCAGCTAATCATTGCCGGGTGACTTCTCGGTATATGAGGCTGTGTTGGGGCTGCTTGATTGAGCTGGGAAGCTGGAGCTTGCACCCCTGTGAAATGGGCAAGGTGACGGGGATCGAGCTTCTGGGTGTTGTCTGGGTGTGGGTTCGGGAAGGGCTGAGGCAGCTTCACGGGGAATGCCCCACCTGGACTCTGCCCCAGGCGTTGAGCAAGGGCTGCTGTTGCGGAGTGGGGGTGGCCTGGCTGAGGACGGAGGCGCCAGGGGGCTGCCCCAGCAGAGGGGCTCGATGCTCATTTGCATGTTCTTGGTCATTTCCCTTGCCCACCGGGTGGCACACCCCGTCCCTCGATGCGGGGCCGCTGTCCTTCAAGGACCAGACACGTCTCCCTCCTGAGTCTACTTGAGGGGCACGCCAGCCCCTGCAGGCAGCCCCCTGGGGTGTGGGGTCTGTGATTTTCCCAGGGCAAGCGTGCTGAGGGTGGGGCAGCCCTCGGCTGACTGCGGCGGTCTCGGGCCCACGTCGGAGCCAGCGGTGACCTCAGGCCCAGTCCTGCCTGCTTGGCCTCGCCCTGTGACTCCTGGAAAAGCAGCTTCACAAACTCCTCCCTCCCCCCTCCTCCCCCTCCCTCCTCCCCCTCCCTCCTCCCCTGCCCCCACTTGTTCCGCCGCCCCCCTCCCCCCGAGAATGCTCCCGAGACAAGGGCGGAGGTCTGTCCCAACACCTGGTCGTGGAAGGGTGGCCTCCGGTGTTCAGGCCGCTACCCACAAGGCACAGACGGGACGCCTTACAGGCCGGGACTCACAGAACCAGGCTGGAGATGATCCTAAAGAGCGTTCACAGGAGAGGGAGGGAAGGAGGCCCTTTGTTCCCAGTTAATTGGTGGTGGGTCTGGCGCCAGAACACAGACTTTACACCTCCCTGTCCTGTGTTCTTTCTACCTCTCATTCATTCATCCAGGAGTTTCTTCACTCATCCAACTCTCACTGAATTGCCCCATTTGTGCCAGGCGGGGCAAAAAGACTCAGCCGTCCCCCTACCCACAGATAGACTGGGCTGGGCCAGCAGAGACCACAGTCACCTGCAACAGGCTTCGTTTATGCTGGAGGAAAAGTGTGAGGATGAATACTGTCGTGGTAAAGAGGGCAGGCTCTGAGTTCCAGTCTCGACTCTGCTGTTTATTAGCTGTATGACCTTGGGCAATGTACTTAGCCTCTCTGTGCCTCAGTTTCATCTTTTATACAATAAAAACAACAACCTACCTCTTAGGGTTACTATGAGGATTAACTAGGTTGCTATGTGTGAAGTACTCAGAACAATGCCTAGCACATAGCAGGCACCTAATAATCATCAGCTAGCAGAACGCACACACAGGGTGAGGAACACACTGAGAAGAGAGATGAACTCGGGCTGAGGTTGCCAAGGAGGGCTGCATGGAGGAGGGGTACTTAATCTAGGGTTTAAAGGATAGGTAGGAGTTTGCTGGACAAAGAAGGGCATTCAAGAGAGAATAAGAGCCAAAGTTAAAGTAGATAATGAATAAGGATCTACTTTACAGCACAGGGAACTCTTCTCAATACTCTGTAATGACCCATATGGGAATAGAATTTTAAAAAGAGTGGCTATAGGTATATGCATAACTGATTGATTTTATTGGACAGCAGAAACTAACACATTTTAAATCTACTAAACTCTAATTTAAAAAAAAGAGCAAAGCAAGATTTGGGAGGTCTGAGAGGATGTGGGAGTGAATCTCAAGCAGCTGCAGTGATTCTCCACCGTGGGGGAAGGGAGCAGAGCCAAATCACCTAGGGGCTTTTTCAAGCTATTGATTCACCCCCAGAACCTCCAAATACTCCCTCCAAGGAGTGGTCTCTCTGCTGTACTGAAGATCCCTGCTGCAGGGAGCCCATTTGCTCTTGAGTGAGGCAGGTCTCCAGGGATACTGGTGGAAAAATACAAGAACCACTAACCGGAGCCCAGAGTTTGTGGAGTGGGTGGGAAAAGGTGGCAGGAGCTGCGGACAGGACAGCTTATGAAAAGTCTAGAACGCCATGCGAAGGCGTTTGAGTGTCAACCTCTGGACCGATGGAAGGATGCTGAACAGGGAAGGGACCTGCTCTGGGATGCATTTTATTTCTTTCTTTTTAAAAAAATATTTATTTATTTTTGGTTGCATTGGGTCTTAGTCATGACACCTGGGCTTCTCTAGTTGAGACGTGCGGGCTCAGCGGTTGTGGCCCACGGACTTAGTTGCTGCGAATCAGGTGGGATCTTAGTTCCCCAGCCAGGGATTGAATCTGTGTCCCCTGCGTTGGGAGGCAGAGTCTTAACCACTGGACCACCAGGGAATTCCCTGAGATGCATTTTAGAAAGAACATCCTGGCATCAGGCTTAAAGAATGGGGTGAGGCAGAAGTCAGGGAGATGATGGCAGTAGTCTGTCTGTCTGTCTGGGTAATAGACAGTGAGGACTGAAGGAGGGCCGAGCTTTCGGGGTAGCAGGAAGGGAGGGACACAGGATGTGCCTGGCAGAGCAGGTGAAAAGCTGGGGGTGTGGGTGACGGGTGGATGCCTGGAAAGACAGTGATACCTAACTAGCTGTGAGTTCTTAGGCAGGCACCTAACCTCTCTGCCTGAGTTTGCTCATCTGTAAAGGGGAGGTAGTAATAACGTTGATCGCATCTCATGTTGTGAAAAGTGAATGAGTTAAGAGATGGAAGACAGAGCACCTGGTACAGAGTGAGTGCTAAGCAGCAGCTGTTAAGGTTATGGTTGAGGCCGGGAATATTAGAAATGGGAGAAAGAAGTGAGATGCTGATGTCTGTCCAGTGGATGGTAAGCTCTAAGTCTCCCGCAACACTTTCTCTCTTGACGGTCTCCTTCTTTTGTTTGTGGGTGTGTGTGCCAAGTCGCTTCAGTCCTGTCCGACTCTTTGTGACCCTGTGGACTGTAGCTCATCAGGTTCTTCTGTCCCTGAGATTCTTCAGGCGAGGATGCTGGAGTGGCTGCCGAGCCCTCCTCCGGGGGATCTTCCTGCCCCGGGGATCGCGCGCTCCTGTCTTACGTCTCTGGCATCGGCAGGCAGGTTCTTTACCACTAGCGCCACCTGGGGAGCCCTTGGTCTTTTGTTTGCTATGTTTTCACTTCTTAAATTGTAAGATACATAACATACAGTTTACCATTTTAACCATTTTAAAATGGACCATTCAAGGGTATTAAGTAACTTTTTCTTTTTAGCCAACCCTAATGTGCAGAGCAATTGCAGGAATAGTACAAAGAACTCCCTAGAACCGCCACCTAGATTCACCGCATTGTGCTCCATTTGCTTTATTTGCTCTCTCTTGTTATTTACACACTTGTTTCTAAAGAGTAATTTGAGACATCTGATCCCTTTTTCCTAAATACTTACCTATTCACAACATTGTAACTCAACTATAATGCAATTAGAAAAAAAAACAAAAACCTTCCCCTCTTCAAAATAAAAAGAAAAAATCTTACATACTGTGTGTGTGCTATGTAAGCACAGAGATATTCTCTGCACAACTAGCAAATTCAGGAATTTAATATTGATACGACACCATTTTCTGATATACCTTTTACATTCAGTCATCGTTGATTGTCCATTGAGACCCTTTTACAGCATACCCTTCCCCCGTCGCAGGATCACACATCGCATTGAGATGTTACTTCCAGCCCCTCTTCCAGAGGCTTCACCTCAGTCGTCTTGGCTAAGGGAGGCAGGTGAGGAAGTTCACTCCCCGTGGAGATGGATGCTGTTCACATCTGTGCATTTGTACACTGAACTCTGTCACCCCCCAGCCAGGGCACTGGATGCCAGCTCCCTGGGTCCCCGTGTTGAGAGGGGAGTGACCTCTCAACAAGGTCCTCAAACAAGACCTTCCAGGTCTGTTTTAGAAGCATTTGCATTGAAAAGAGTTTTTTATTTGCCTTCCCCAATCCACACCGGTAGAAGGGACAGCTAGCCCAGGCAGGTGGGAAGGAAAGAAGCAGGGTCAGCTGGGGCTTGGGGCTGCGTTAAGTTCAGTACTGGGGGCTCCTGAAGGGGTGAGTCTGGACGTTGGGACTTACCCCACGGGTAATAGAGTACCACAGCACCTCAAGCACTGTGGGGATGTGGTAGGTGTGTCCTGGACTCGTGTGTGTGTATGGGTGTGTTCGTTCCAAGGCCACTCAGGAGACAGACTTCCATCCTGTGGTCTTTGGGGTCTAATGCGTTTTCAGAGTTAAGATCAAAGGTGGGGTGGGCAGTATTACCTCCAGCCCATAAAGTCCGTCCGTGTTCCTTATTCACACATAATTATAGGATGATCCAGAAGGTGCTTCTAGGATTCCAGGCAGCTTGCTTTGATTGTTCACAATATTTTCACCTTTGTGGGGAGAAGATTTAGAACACAGATTCCTGGGTTAGGAGCATTATCTCGTTTGGTCATCATAATGGCCCCACAAAGCAGGAAGTATCTCCATTTTATACAAGGAGAAAATGAGTCTCTGATTTGTAGAAAAGGGAAGTTGGGAGGCCTAGGTTTGCCCCCTGTCTCTTAAGGGATTTGAGATAACATAATGCTGGCACATAGTAGATACATAAGTGATAGATTAACATCATGGCTGCTACGGCTCATCCAAGGTCACTCCACTGGCAACATCACACATGCACAGGCAAAATCCAGAGCACGACTGGAATCTGAAAACTCTTGATGATAAGTCCCTAGGTCTTTCTCCTTTCCAGTTATGTGCAAATAATGAGAGCTCAACCCTGGCTTTTAAAGGCCTGGCCTCCATCCCAGCAAAATCAGAGTATACACACTCCATGAGGGTTATTAGACAATCCGTCACGGGTATACCGCAAAGAATCAGACAGGACTTAGCGCCTGAACAACTAGACAGTCTTGTGTACTGCAGTATGTACCGCATCTCAGAATGCAGGGTTGAGAGACGTTGAGAACACGTATGTGCCCATGTGACTCAAACAGAGGCAGAAAAAAAGTAGATGATGGGGCAAGGCCATTCCAGTTCTTCAGACTTCTTTTAAGAACAAAATGGGTTGTTTGCTGCCCTCATAGAACCAGAGAGTAATTCTGAGACTGCCCTTGGTACCCCGAGATCTTGTGGATGTTTATGAAACATCTGCCTTGAATCCCCCTTCTTATATATTAAACCGTTAAGTCTAGAGAGTTGGTGCCATCAGCCCATCAGTGAGTAACAGCTTGGCTTACTATGTGTCCATGTTTGTGGGATTCATATAAGACATGTCCCTGGGCTCCAAGGAGCAACCAGATCTCATTGGAGGAACTGGGGGAGTATCTAGAGAGCGAACAGGAGTCCTCCCTTCTGGGACTTGGCTGTAGGTTGCTCTGAACAACAGTCAGTCAGCATGGCCTGGTGCAGACAAGGGATGGCTCTGTAGGAATAACAAGAGCTAACGTTTATTGGGTCTTCACTGCATGCCAGGAGCTAAGTGCTTCTTGTGTATTGCACCACTTAATCCTCACAACTTCCCTAGAATAGGTACATTCTATTTTTTCTTTTGTGACCATGCTGTGTGGCACGTGAGAACCTAATTCCCCAACCAGAGATCGAACCTGTGCCCGCTGCCATTGGGAGTGTGGAGTCTTAACCACTGGACTGCCAGGGAAGTCCCAGTAAATTCTATTTTTAAATCAGTTTCATAGTCAAGGAAACTGAGGCACAGAGAACTTAAGTCACTGGCTGAGTCATATAGCCAGTAGGAGGCAGAGCTAGAATTCAAATTCAAGCAGTCTGGCTCCAGAACTTTCCTATTCCCTCTACCATCTTTCTAGAGGGGCTCTGTGGATCCTTTTAGGATTAGAGACTTGGACTTTAGTGAAGCAAAATTCTCAGGGGTGGGAGCTCCACAGACCTGGGCTTAGCACCACTGGTCGTGAGACTGTAAACAACTTATCAAACTTCTAAAGCTCCGCATTCTCTGGCTCATGGGGACAACTTCTTCGTCACAGGGCAGTGTGATGGTGAGCATGTGTTTAGAGCACAGAGCAAGGGGTGTTACTGTTAGAAATGGAGGGTGGGAAGAGGGGCACAGCCTGACCAACACCCAGGATCAGGGATGAACATGAACCAGAGGGGTATGTTGGAAGGATCCTAGAGAGGGAGCTGGTTCAGTTAGATTGTCGGATTGGCTGTAACAGGTGAGTGGAAATAAACACTATCCTGAAGGATACAGCCAGGGTGTTGAGGACCTTGAAAGCTACCATAAAACGCCCCACAGCTCCTCCAAAGGACAGGTGTGTGGATGTTGTTGACATATGGAAATGTGTGTTTGGAGGGGGAAAAAAAATAGAATGCAAAATAGTATGTACAGACCAACAGCTGTGTAAACGCATTATGGTCTGCAAGCCTAGAGATCAGAAAGGCATCTGCAGTGCTGTCAATACTCCAGGTCACTGGTCTTTTCTTATTTACTTTTCTGTAACTACCTAATGAGAACTAAGAGTGAACAGGAAGCCAGGCCAAGGGGGGTTGGCTTTTGAGCTTGTGGACATCCCTGGGGAGTTAGGCACAGTTTTTTGTTTTTGTTTTTTGATCTGTTTCAATTGAGATACAATTTATATACAGTTGATTCTCATTATTTGCAGATTCGGTATCTGTAATTTGCCTACTCACTAAAATTTATTTGTAACCCCCCAAATCTACTCAAGACACTTTGGCACGAGCGGAGCAATGAAAAGTTTGTCACCTGCTGCACGGGGAACCAGCTGAGGTCGAACAAGACATTCTGCTTCCTTGTTTCAGCCCTTGTACTGGAAATAAGCATCCTTTTCTGTTTAGTGCCATGCTTTTCATATTTCTTTGCTTTTTGTTGGTGATTTTGCTATTTAAAAATGGCCCTCAAGGACTTCCCTGGCAGTCCAATGGTTAAGACTCTGTGTTTCCAGGGCAGAAAGGCATGGGTTTGATCCCTGGTCTGCAACCCTTGGTCCCAATCCCTTGGTTGGGCAACCAAGATCCCACATGTTTCATGGAATGGCTAGAAAAACATTTTTTTTAATTTTAAAAATTAAATAAAATGCCCCCTAAGCACAGGGCTGATGTGCTGTCTAACATTCCTACGTGCAAGGAAGCTACGAGGTGCCTTACAGAGAAAATACGTGTGTTAGGTAAGCTTCGAAGGCGCGAGTTATGGTGCTGCTGGCCATGAGTTCAATGTCAGTGCGTTAACAACAGACATTAAACAAGGTGTCTTTAAAGAGAAACATGCATAAAGACAAAGTTGTATATTGATCATCTGATGAAAGTGACTTGACCAAAATTTACAGGATCCTAACCCGGTATGGATGGAGAAGGAAATGGTAACCCACTCCAGTATTCTTGCCTGGAGAATCCCACGGACAAAGGAGCCTGATGGGCGACAAAGGAGCCTGGTGGGCTACAGTCCATGGGGTTGCAAAGAGTTGGACATGACTGAGTCACACACACACACACACACCCCTATATGGATGTGAGAGTTGGACTGTGAAGAAAGCTGAGCACCAAAGAATTGATGCTTTTGAACTGTGGTGTTGGAGAAGCCTGGTGGGCTACAGTCCATGGGGTTGCAAAGAGTCGGACATGACTGAGTGACTCACACACACACACACACACACACACACACACCCCACTCACACACACACACACACACACACGTATATGGATGTGAGAGTTGGACTGTGAAGAAAGCTGAGCACTAAAGAATTGATGCTTTTGAACTGTGGTGTTGGAGAAGACTCTTGAGAGTCCCTTGGACTGCAAGGAGATCCAACCAGTCCATCCTAAAGGAGATCAGTCCCAAGTGTTCATTGGAAAGACTGATGTTGAAGCTGAAACTCCAGTACTTTGGCCACCTGATGCGAAGAGCTGACTCATTTGAAAAGACCCTGATGCTGGGAAGGATTGGGGGCAGGAGGAGAAGGGGACGACAGAGGATGAGATGGTTGGATGGCATCACCGACTCAATGGACTTGGGTTTGGGTGGACTCAGGGAGTTGGTGATGGCCAGGGAGGCCTAGCGTGCTGTGGTTCATGGGGTCTCAAAGAGTTGGACACGACTGAGCGACTGAACTGAACTGAACCCTGTATTTCCCTCAGGGCATGGATCCAGTTTTTACTAATTCAGTGTTTGCAGCAATTTCACAGACCCTAAGTACTGCGAATAACAAGAGTTGACTATATCATAAAATTCACCCTTTTAACTAAGCCCATATTTCAGTATACTCACTGGTTATTCCTGTGAATTTTCCAGCAATTATAACGGCCTCACAGAGCAGCAAGTTAAGAACTGTCTTTCCCTGTCCCCTGACGGTTCTGCTCTCTTTCAGGATGCCCAGGAGAACCATGGACTGGCTGTACCCACCCCCTGTGTGCCAGACAACTTTGCAGACAAACAAGTGACAGGTAAGAGGACCCCAGGCTTGAGGCTTGTCTATCTTTCTTTTTTTCCTCCTTAAGCCCAAGCATCTGGACCTCCCTCCCCAGCTGGTGATAAAGCTGTAGTCCCCAGGCCTCTTGCCTGCTAGCTGCTGTGGGTGGGAGACGAGGAGAGCCAGAGCTAAGGCCCAGGGGAGGAAGGATGGTGAGGGCTGGGGCCAGAGCAGGAACAAGGGCAGCGTGAGTGATAGAAAGAACCCTGGAGTCAGGCAGCCCTGGCCTTGAATCCCAGCTCCCCTGCATATTAGCCTCGTTCCCTGGAGCAAGTCACTTAACCCCTTGCCCCTCCGTATCTCCGGGCAAGACAATTCCAGTTCTGAAGGCACAAACAAAGTACTGGATAGGATGTGAGTAACTTCTTGTCATATCGCTTGCTCAAAACCCGCCAGTGACTTCCCTTGTCACCTAACAGAAGGGTTCTTGCCAGGACGGCCAGAATCCGGCCCCACCTGGCCTAATCTGCTGGCTTTCTCATCTCATCCCACTCTCCTTGCTGCTCCTTCAGTATCCAGGCTCGTTTCCACCCCTGGGCCTTTGCACTCCCTGCGGTCCAGTCTGTTCTTCCCTTGCACGTGTGCACAGCCCTCTCTCCCTCTCTCATTCCGTCTTTCCTCCAATGTCACCTTCTCAGCCAGGTCTTCCCAGACCTCCCTATTCACATTGCACCCCCAGCACCCCTCCTGGGTTTTCCTCCCATATCACTCATCACCTCGATGTGCTGGAAATTTGCTGATGTGTTCATTGTCTATCTCATTGTCCCGTTAAAACACAAGGTGCAAGAGGGCCAGTATTTTGACTATGTTTTGGTTTGTCTTTTACTGCTGTGTCCCAGCTCCTAACACTTGGGTGCTCACTGGATGTGGTCTTTATTTTGAAGTCAGGAAACTGGGAGGAGCCCTTCAGAGCTGCACATTCCTGGGTTTGTTTCACTCTGTGCCAGAAATTAAGAGGTGGGGGAGGCAAAGGATATGTGCCCCTCAGAGAGGAGTAACTAGGGCATCCTGGTGGTCTGCAGACACTAGGGAGGGGGCAGGGACTGGGGCCAGGGGGTAGGGATTTGAGCCTCTGGGGCCGGGGAGGGGGACTCAGTATCTCTCTAGTGCCTGAGTCAACCAAGTCAATTCATTTCCACTCCATCCATCCGGCAACCCAGAGTCTGTTCCAGTTCTCTGCGAGGTTCTCTGGATTCTTGGTAGACTCAGGATCTTTAGAAAGCAGGAGTTGCTCATGCAGATTTCTTCCTCCCAAACTTTCACCCAAACTTCCTCACCGACGTGTCCAGGCCCCTACCCCCATCCACGACTTCCTATGTCTCCCAGCTTCCCTGTCTTACGCAGAATGGAAAGTTAAGCACAGGCGGTAGTAGTCAAAGTGATTACCATTCTCTGGGCCTAGCACCTGATAGGCTCTTTCCATTCTTTTATATAAATTCTCTTAATCCTCAAACAGATTTATGAGGCAATTGCTGACGTTATTCCCATTTTACAGATAATGAAACTGAGGCTCCGCAAGTTTAACCAGTGTGTCCAAGGTCACACATTTAGTAAGCAGAAGAGCCTGGATTTGAACCCTGGCGTTTCTGGCCAAAGCGAGTTTAGTAAAGGGATGATATATAGGACTGTGAGCAGGGCAGAAGGGTGGAGCCTGAGCCTCGGAAGCCAGTGGAGAAAATTCAGCACAGGCTCCAGAGGCTGTGCCAGGGGCACAGGGGCCCCTCCCTGGAAAGAAGAGGGTCCCTCTCAGGAGAGGTCAGGAGACTGGAGACATGGCTGCTCCTCGCTTGGTGTTCGCGAAACCAGCCAGCTGCTCTCTCAGGAGGTCAGCAAGCCCGCGCTGCCTGCTCACCCTCCTCATCTCTGCCTCTCCCTCCTTCCAGGCACCAGCACGCTCGTCAATGGCAACCTCCGACTATACAGCTCTGTGGGGGACCTAAGGCCTGGACAGTATGGCCAGGACTTACTCATCCCCCCACCTCCCCCGGGCCCGGCGCCGGCGCCGCCCCTGGGCACCCTGCAGCCTCCAGAGGAGCTCTCACCGCCACCTCCACCCTCCACAGCTCCCCCGCCTCCCCCCCTGCTGGAATCACTGCACCCACCCCCACCCAGCACGGCCCCAGCTCTGCCCCCAGGAATGGGGGCCCTTTCCCCCGCCCCCACCATTTCCTCCCCATCCACACCCACGCCTCCTGACTTCATTCCGCCCGCCCCACCCCAGGCCGTTCAAGCCCCACCTCCACCCCTCGTGCCAACCCCGACACCCCCAGCCCCAGGGTCTCCCCATGCCGTGGGGACCCGCCTCTTCCCCGCTGGGGGTGTCACCAAGTGGAAATCGGAAGTAACGCTGAATGGCAGGCAGCCTGACGCCCCCAGAAGCAGCCCCCCCAGGAGCCCTGCTGAGCCCAAGGGGGGCCTCCTGGGTCCGGAGTCCCACCTCACCTTCCCCCGGTCATTCAAGGTGCCTCCCCCAACGCCAGTCAGGACTTCGTCCATCTCCATTCCAGAGGTACAAGGGGCTCCTCCTGAGGACGAAGAGCCCACCAAGAAGGGCCCCAGTCGACCCTCACTGCCTCCCAGCTTCCAGATCCGCTCCGCGTGCCAGGCCTACCCAGACAGGGCTTCTGAGCTAGTGCACCCCGAGGAGCCCGGCGCTGTGGCACCGGCTGGCCCGAGGCCAGGCCAGCCTCAGGTCCAGAGCAGTGAACAAGCCGAGACGCCACCTCCAGCCCCTCCCCTGCCCCCTCCTGCACCCCCGCTCCCTCCGCCAGCACCCCCGCTGCCCCCAGCTGCCCCTCCTCTGCCATCTGCCGAGAAGGCAGCCCCTCCACCTGCTGGGTTGATGAAAAGACCCAAGGCTAGCTCTCCTGCTCCCAAACCCAAACCTGACCCCCCAATCCCGGAGGAGACAGCCTCTTCGGAGCCCATGGACTGGCGGGATCCCAGCCAGATGGCAAAGCTGCGGGACGAGCTGTCAGCCTATCTTTGCGGCTCCAGGAGAGAGGACCGGCTCGCCAGTCACAGACCAGGTCCAGCGGCAGCCTCTCGGGGAAGGGAGGACCACAAGTGTCCCAGCCTGCCAGCGAAAGAGGCGCCCCCGAGTCTGCTACAGAAGGAGGCGCCCCCAAGCCTGCCAGAGAAGGAGGCCCCTTCAAGCATTCCTGAGGAGAGTCCCTGCAGCCGGCCAAAGAAGGATGCTACCAGCCTGACCCTCCCTCCTGTGGATTACCTCCCCCAAGACGCACCAACTCCTAGTGTCTGGGAGATCCGGAAGAAGCTGGAGGCCCAGCTTTCCTCATCAGCTGAGAAGGAGGCCAGGCCCAGCAGAGGCTCTCTGCCTCCCAAACCTCAGCCAGAAGGGGGAAGAATCTTTGAAAACAGAGTTGATAACGGCAAATTCTCCAAGCCTGTGGCCAAGAATCTCCCACCTCTATCCACCACCCCTCTGCTAAACACACCACTCCAGTCCAAGGTCACACCCGGACCAGCCACCCCATCCAAGGCCACGCCCGGGCCAGCCACCCCACCCAAGGCCACGCCCGGGCCAGCCACCCCACCCAAGGCCACGCCCGGGCCAGCCACACCACCCAAGGCCACGCCCGAGCCAGCCACACCACCCAAGGCCACACCTCTACCCATCACATCTTCCCAACTGATAGCAGAAAAGAACCTGGTCACAGCTGGGCAGTGGGAGAAGCCAGAACATGAAGAACTTGCAGTGCCCTCCAAGCCAGAGGTAGAGGGGCACTCCTCAGAGGCCAGTAAGCCTCCTACACAGGGAGCCCGCTCATCTCCAGCCTTCCCCCCAAAGATATCACCTGGGCGAGAAGAGGCACCGTGTTTCTACAAGCCTCATCGCAGCCAGAACAGCCCCAGCAGAGAGGTGGCCGTGGTGACGCCCACCCTGTCCAGAGGAGAGGCTGCAGGGTCAGGCAAGCCTGTGGAGGGGAAGGAGCCCCAGGAGCTGCCGCCCAAGCCCCCAGCCTCACCCCAGGCTGCTGACGAGCTCCTCAGGCACCCGGTGACGGGGGAGGTGGTGGAGCGGGGCTCCCCGATGGCCCTGCTCCTTGCAGCCAAGCAGAGGGCCCAGAAGGGGAGGCCCAGGGGGGCTGCCCTGGGCCAGTCCTCCCTGCCAGGGAGTGTCCGAGGCCCCAGCCAGCCCGAAGCAGGCTCTGATACCATCTTGTACAACGAGGGCCAGCCCAACTCCTTCACTGTGGTCCCTAAGGTGTCCAAGGAGACTGGGAATGTCCCCCAGCTAACCTCGCCAGGACAGCCCAAAGGACTCCGTCAGTGGGAACCCCAGCCCCGCAGGGACCCAGAGGGCACGGAGTCGGGCCGCGGGCCCAGCTGGACAAAGGTGGAGCCCCGGGCCTCGGCGGCCTGGGAGAGACCAGAGCCCTCCAGCCTCCTCCAGGGCCGCCTCCTGCCCAAGTCTTTCTCTTCCCCTCCTTCTCCTTCCCACAAACCGGAGGAAGACAAGGAGGAGGAGTTCAACTTTGAGGTCATCCCGCCACCGCCAGAATTCAGCAATGACCCCGAGCCCCCGACCGCCCCCTTTCAGTATCTGGGGCGCCGGGGTTCCCCTCCCCGGAACAATTTCTCAGACTTGGGGCAGCTCGCCAACGCGGGCCCACCTCGCAGCTTCTCTCACTTCTCCGCCGATCCAGGTCCGGCCCGGGGCCTGGAGCGCTTCTCGGGCGGGGGCGGGGGTCGCTCGCTCATCAAGAAGCGCCTTTACGTCGGGGAGCCCCACCGCTACCCCGGGCCGCCCCGCGGCGCCACCGGCCGCAGCCTGAGCTCCCCCAACTGCTTCGGGCCGCAGCCCGGGGGCCCCTTTGCAGCGCCCAGCGGCCCCGAGATGCGGCGCGTCAACTCGGCGGGCCGCGGGCCCCCCGGCGGCCTGCACTCGTGGAAGATGTCCCTGGAGGGCGCCCCTCGCGGAGAGACCAAGTACAAAGCTCTCGGCGGCGGCGGCGGCGACTACGGCTGCGCCCCGGCTACCGCTACCGGCAGGTGAGCGGCGGGCCAGGGTGGCCAGGGTGATGGTGGGCTGAGAAAGCAGGGGAGATGGGGGCTGGGCTGGGAAGGCAGGGGAAGGGGGTGCTGGGCAGAGAAGACAGGGGAGAGGGGGGCTGGGCAGGGAAAGCAGGGGAGAGGGGGGCTGGGCTGGGAAGGCAGGGGAGACGGAGGCTCGCCCCCAGACCACCCGGAGCTGGCCAGGCTGCGGCCATCCCCCCGGATATTTGGTTTTCTCCATCCTGGCTCTCAGGGCAGAGAAAAGGGGCAAGGAGGCGCGCTTCCCTAACACCCACTCTCCTTTGTCTTCTCTCCTGTCTCTCTCTTCCTAGAGTCCCCGTGTGGGGTGGGGGAGAGCTGAGTGGTCCTTGAGTGCTGAGATTTCCCATCACCGAGATGCATCCAGAGCCAGGCTAGGAGGGAAGGGTTCTGAGAAGGAGGGTATTGCGCATGTACTCTGGCAACACGGCCTGGACAGGAGGGAACCCTGTGGCTGATGGGTCAATACTGGGGTCCCACTGGAGAGGATAAGCGCTGGGCTTGAGGGGCAGCTCCATCCTTCCTCTGATGGCCCTGGGGAGATTCTCGGGGTGATGGTTAACCAGCTGCAGATACTAACCTCATCTCTCTCCTGCTCCCCACCAGGTCTCCCCACAACAACACGCACTACGGAATCTCCATCAACACATTCACTGTGAGGCCTGGGACCCGCCATCCCATCTCCTATGCCTACTCAGGGGCCCATTGGAAGGCCCCGTCCTGAGCTCAGGGTTTTCTCAGCTGTCCTCCAAGGGGTCGGATCCGGGCGCTTGTTTTGGTGGGGTTGGGAGGGATGCAACTGGTGTTAGGTAGCCTCACTCAGACACAGAAGAGTCTTTGTTTCCCAAAGACAGACAGACGGACAACGAGTGAAACAGTGGCCCCAGGATTATCAGGATTGGACTTCTGTTTCTTCCCAAAGCCTTGGTGTGGCTGTGGGCTGTCTGCAGAGGAGGGTGGGAGGGAGGAGGAGGGAGAAGAGAAGGAACTTTTAAGGACCCGGAGCCTGAGTTTTCACTGTCTGGGACTATTTGCCTTAGCAGGGCTTACTGAAAGCAGTTTTCCAAGCAGCCCTGCTGAGCAGGTTCTAAAAGCAAGGGCAGGGGCATTGGCTCTGAATGGGAACCCAATGGGAACCCATCAGAATGGCTGTGGTTGTTGGTCAGGTTCTCATGAGGGGCTGGGGACCAGCCCTATCTGGGTAGGGGTGCAGGGTGCTACAGGTTGATCTCAGCTTCCACCTGCCCACCAGTTGCCAATCCAGAGGTGATACCTAGAGTTGCTGGTATGAAAGCCACATTGAGGTGGGACCAGGAATATGCAGGCACAAGTGGGGGAGGTACCAGAACAAAGTGCTTTGCACTGACCATGAGTGGGGATGAGGGAATTGGAGGTTCATTTCTCCCTGGCCTTGAGCTACAGAAGGGCCTAGAGAGGGAAGACTTGGCAAGTTTGGGATGGAAGACACAGGGTGGAGGCTTGCTTTTCTACTCAGACCCAGGTAGCCATGATTTAGGGGGTTGGGGCCAAGGAGCTAGAGA
The DNA here is from genome assembly GCF_019320065.1 of Cervus canadensis. Lineage (NCBI taxonomy): Eukaryota > Metazoa > Chordata > Mammalia > Artiodactyla > Cervidae > Cervus > Cervus canadensis. The sequence continues at coordinate 47,170,963 of NC_057413.1, read as the reverse complement.
GCCTGGGGCTTGACACCAAAGGCCTTGAGTGATGGTCAGGTCCTGTATGGGATTTGGAGGGGCATCATCCCAACCACTCCTCCCAGCCCCAGTACTACAGGTCCCCAATATTATCGAGGCCTTGGGATGTGTAACCAAGATGCCAGAAGGCCTTGGAGAGTAGAAAGTGACAGAGATGGGAATAGAGGTCTAAGAAGAGTTTGCTGCGAGTAGGGACCGTGATTTGGAAAGTCAAGAGTGCAGGCCCAGGCCCGTTCAGAGCAGAGAAACCTGATCAGTAGGGTGACCATTTGTTCTTCGGTGGGAAGTCTGGGTTTAGGCCTGCTTTCCAGTTAATTAGAACCCCTTCCACTTTCAAAAAACAGCCCTGGTGTAGATGATGTCTGGCCATCAGACATATCAGAGAACAGTATTCCTTGGTCCATCTTGTCTTCAGGTCTTGGTGGATTGAACTCCTGGGGCCAGGCCAAGGCAGGCTACCTGGGTGAGGGAATAGGGCAGGGGGTGCCCGCCTCAGAGGAGCAGGCTGGCGGGAGCACCCAGGAAGCATTTCCCTTTGGGGGCACGATGTTGGACCTCTGTGATGTGTGCTAACCACTGACAGTATACCAGGGTGGGGGGTAGCAGAGGACCACTTCAGGGAAAGAGTGCTGGGGTGGGCAGGTGCTCTGATGGGGCAGGATCTGGTTACGGTGTCTAAAAAGCCAGCCGCATCCCAGTGCCAGCACTGGCTCTATATATATGTATGTATTTCCCCCTGTACAATGTTTTTTACAAGATTTCACTAATTTATCTGCTGTGTTAAGGCTTGAGGGGTGGGCTGTGGACTCCTAGCTGTATCTTGCTCTGGGGTTGGCAGGGAAGGACTGATTCTCTCTTGGCTTGGAAATACACAGGCCAGTCTGGATGGCCTCCAGTCCTGTGGCTGCGGATTGATGACTGGGACGTACTGGGCTGTGATGAGAGGTTGGGGAAGTGAACTGAGCCGGGAAAGGCCGAGCACAGGGTGGTGGCTGAACTGGAGCCATCATGCTGGGCCTAACTCTCTCTTCTGACCCTTAGGTTTTCTCATTCTCCAAGTCCTTTCAAGGGGAGGGAGTAGAGCTGAAGTCTGGTGATAACAGACTGTGCCCCAAAGCAAATCTCTGAGTCTCTGAACCTCAGTTTCTTCCGTACAATGGATATGATAACCTACCTCATGAGGCTGTTGTGACGACTAGAGACAGTCATTTAACAGGGATCTGAGTGGCCACGAGATAGCAGGCACTGTGCTTAGCACCGATACACAGCCATCAACATTCACACGCCTCCTACCCATGGCAAGACTAGTCTCGTGGAGGAGAGAGAATGGAAGGAACGCATAGAAACAGCCTCTATTATAAAGAATGGTAGGGAGGGGAAAAAACAGGGACTATGAGAATAACTGGAGGGTGGGGGAGAGGAGTGGATTGACTTTGACTGCCTGGTCAGGGGGAGGCCTCTTGAAAGGGTGCCATTTATGTGATCCAAGTCAAGCATCCAACATATATCTGGTACTCAGTAATTGCTCAATAAACTGCATCTTGTGTGTGGCCCTGCATGGTTTTCCATAAAGCATCTTTAGCTTTCCCAGAAGAGGAAACTGAGAACCAGAGGTCATTTCAGGACAGTGAGAGAGAGTGTGCTTGGGGTGTTTCCTGTGGCTGAGCCTTTTGTGGGGGGGGGGGTCTGGGAAAGGGAGGCTGGGAGGGTGACTCACTTGTCTGGCAACTTGGAAGGGCCTCCCCTCTCCCATCCTGGGGCTCCCTGGTTCTCTTGTCTCTCACCGTCCCCACCCTGAACTGTGAGCAAGGATGGGGCCCTGCCTCTGGCTGCTCTGCAGGAGGGGAGGATCAAGGGATCACCTTGAGTCATCTCTAACTCATCTTGAAAGTGACCGGGATGGATGCGTGCTGTGTGGGTTTTTTTGGGGGCGGGGGGGAAATCTTTTGACCCTGCTGCATGGCATGTGGGATCTTAGTTCCCCAACCAGGGATTGAACCTGTGCCCCCTGCACTGGCAACGCAGTCTTAACCGCTGGACCACCCTGTGTGGGGGTCTTAAACTTAGTCCCAGACTTCTTTAAATAGCTGTTGAGAGCTATGCATCCTCACCCCAGAAAGATGCCCCCACATGCATTTTTACAGGTTATTTCAGGCACTCCACAGATCCCCCCAGACTGGGCTCCATGGACTTCACCGTGAGAACTCCTGATGAAATCGTGGTCATGGTAACCACCAACAGTGTACTTAATTTTGACAGTTTGGAAAATTCATTCCTTTGCTCGTTTACTCCCGACAGTTGTCTAAGGTGTGCTGGCCTCGTAATACACCTACTTCCATGTTGAGAAATTAGGGCTTCCGTGAGAAAATTAGAGCTCCAAGAAGAAGAGTGAATTGTTCAGAATAGCCCACCTGCCTCCAGCCTCTGCTCGTCACCGCTGCCTGCCTCCCACCATTCCCACGTTTCATCCCTCTCCCAGTCACATCACGCCTCCCCCAAACTGTGTACCTGTTGGAGCAGGGATGGGGAGGGCCTGAGGAGGGGAAAGCTAATAGGTAAAGTTAATGGGTGTAGGTGGCATAGGTGTTCCTGGATCGGGGTGGTCGCACCTTGGTTTCTGGAGCCTCCTCACTGCTTCCTGGATGTGGCCCAAGTCCCGGTACCCAGAACCACCATCCCCATCTCCCTTTGAGGTCTGGCCCAAAGCAGCAGCGGGTCAGGTCCTGGGGCCTGCAGTGATGTCTGAAGGGCCCTCTTCTCCCAAAGGAGAAAGCTCGGCTTTCTCCAGGGTGGGGTTTCCTGGAAGCAGAGAGGCCTCCTCCCACCCCTGCGGGAGGCTGCAGGAGAGAGAGATGCCTTCCACTGAGGGAGGCGCTCCCTCCATGCCAGGCGTCAGCCGGGCCTGCCCCCGCCTGCTCACCCCCCACCTGCCTCCCCTCTGCCTCCCCTCTGTGGCCACTTTCATCTCTGAAGCTCGAGGGCAGTGCTGGTTTCCCACCGTGAGTCAGTCAGCCGCCCACAATGGGCGGCTGCTGAGTCCAGGCAGAGAAGCTGGGCCTCCTCCTCCCGAAGGCCCAGGGCCGGCCGGCCGCTGCGGATCCGCTGCTGGGGCCTCTGGGGGCGCTTTTGGCCAAGAAGGTGAGAGAAGGAAGGTGCGCTTCTGGGAGGGGGCGGAGACCCAGGCAGCGCCTTGCGGATGCGCCATCTTTACCTGGACGGTCCTGTGCTCTGGCCCAGTTCTCAGAGCTCTAGAACCGTTGTCAACACTTGGCACAGGGGAGCCCCTCCCCGCTCCCGTCCTTGAGAACTGCCCTCGGAATTCCTACAGATGGTTCTCTGAGATTTCCTGTCCTTCAGGAGACCTGTCTCTTTCCTTCCTCCGCCAGCCAGTCTTCCTTCTCCATAGCGTCCTTGTCAGGAGACTCAATGGCATCCCTGTCTGGCCTGCCCCCAAGGTCCCCATTTCTAACTTGAAAGTACTCTGCTCCCAGCCATTTCCCTGTGGATCCTGCCGGCCACTCAGATTCGGCCTCTCCTCTCCTCTTCCTTCCTTCTCACACAGTCGTGAGGCCGGAGCAGCCAGACCGATGGCCTCACTATCCGCCCCCTCAGCTTCCTCAAGGCTGACTTGCTCTTCAAGGCCCAGACAGCCCTGCGCCGCTTGGAGACCCCTCCCTCCTCCACACCGCGGCACCCACTTCCCTTGGCTGGCTCATCCTTTGAGCCCCCCAAACATCCCTCACGCCCTCCAAACATCCCTCACGCCCTCAGCCATCTCAGCTCCTGTTAAAGCTCCCCAGTTCCCCTCACACATCTCCCTCCCCAGCAGCCTGTTTTCTCCACAAGGATGCCTGTCTCATTCATCACAGTATCCCCAGCATCTCGGGCTGCTCCTGGGTGCACCAGGTACTAATATGCATTTGTTGAATGGCTACCTGTTAGTATGTAATCAGATGCTATCACGCACTATAAGTTCCTTGGGGGCAAAGGCGTCTCCTATGGACTCGTGATCACACAACCCTCTGGTGTTTTTTTTTTTGGCTGCACTGGGTCTTCGCTGCAGCATGCAGGATCTCCGTTGTATCACTGGGGCTCTTTTGTTACAGCACACGGACTCTCTAGTTGTGACACCTGGGCTTAGTTGCTCCACGACATGTGGGATCTTTCCGGACCAGCGATCGAACCCGCCTCCCTTGCATTGCAAGGCGGATTCTCAACCGCTGGACCACCAGGGAAATCCCAACCCTCTTATTTCTAGATGTCTGTGACCTGATCTAATGCTGAGGTTCCTGCAGGATGTAAAGTAATGGTTTTAGGGACAGACCTCGTGGGTTTCATCATAAAGGCGTCGAGATGCCTTGAAGAGGCTCCTGCCTGGTGCGCTGAGACCTGATGCCCTCTAAGTGGAGGCAGAAGGAGCTGGGTACTAGCAGGTGTGGTCCACCTGGTCCTCAGATGACCCTCGTATCAGGTCAGAGCTGCTGCCCCCTGGAGCTGCCAGCGCCAAGCAGCCCAACGACCTGCACTGCACGTTCACTCCCCTGCGGACCTCCCATCCTCAGCGCCGTGATCGGTCTCCAGCCTGTCCCTGTGCTACCAGGGTCACTGGGAATGCTTCTGTCAAACGTGGGCCGGACAGTGAGAAGCAGCAGCACCTCCGAGGGCCAGGGTGGCAGAAGCCAGAGAGGATCAGCCTGTTCACTGTCCCCCCCGCCCCTCCTACAGAGCCCTCCCTCAGGAGGGAGCCTGACAGCTCAAGGGGTTTGGGTTTGTTTTTGCTTCACACACACACACACACCCCACCCCCCCCCCAGTTAAACAGCGAGCTCCCTGCACAAGGTCCTCGGCCTTAGGAGGGACCCACACACAGAATGCGGACCCAGAGACACTGCCGTCTTCCCTTCTCCCGCCGCAGTGTGCCGCTGAGGCAGGATGCCGCTGGAAGCCCGTCTGTGGGGCATTCCCTTCTCATCCCTGAAAACTGTATTTCTTCAATCTGTCTTCCCCAGACCGAGCCTCCGGTCTCCTTTAAGACTTCCTCCCAGGAGAAGTCTGTCTCCTGACTTCTTGTCACTGTCATTTGTGTTCTGAGCCACTCAAAGAGGGTTTGGTGGGCGCCTGCTTCCTCTCTTTCTCTCTCTTACCATATCTGTGAGCTTCCTGCCTTTTGGTTCAAAACTTTCCAGCATTTGTTCCAAATGCCCGAGGCGGCACAAACCTGAGGCAATTCCCTCCCACAGTGCTAGCGGGCTGCAAAGTACAAGGCAAGGAGCCAACAGGAATTCCCTGGCGGTCCTGTGGTTAGGACTCCATCCTTTCACTGCCAAGGGCCTGGGTACGATCCCTGGGTAGGGAACTGAGATCCACAAGTCACCCAGTACAGCCAGAAAACAAACAAAGGCAAGGAGTCAGGCAAGAGGCTCACAGTCGAGTGCAGGACACACATACATACACACACACACATAACTAGGATATAAAGCAAGACATTTCAAAGCTCTCCCACCCAGGGGAGCCGGGTGGCCAAGTAGAGCAGGTGGCCACACGGGTCACACTGCTGGCCTGGCACCACGGGTGGTCCCCTTTGCTGGCCTGTGACTGGGTCATCAAGGCCGCCCTCAGCCCTGTGACCCCAGTGGGAGTTCATGCATGAGTGGGCAGAGGAAGGAGGGCAGGCATCTCTTTACCTGCTTCCTCTACAGATTCTGACACTCAAACCCTTGGGAAAGGGTATCAGTTATTGCTGATGCAAACATACACACTGCTGTCATCTTCGATGACCTCTCCTGGCCATTTAAGGCTGCCCTTGACATTCACTTTAACCTGATTTCTCCAGGGAGAGTGGAGGGGAGCGAAGAGAGGAAGTTTGTGTCATAGCACTGCTGTCCTTGCCCCAGAGGTCTAGGCTGAGTCCCTCTGTGTGAACCTCATTTTACATGTGAGGTTGGCTGCGCATGTAACCAGCAGGTGGCGCTCTGCTCACAGGTACCTGACCTCAAGCCCAGAAAAGGATGTTCCTGCTGAGGTTGACAGGGGTCCCCTTAGAATCCAGGCACAGAGCTAAGTGCTGCCCCATCTGCCAGTATTTCCCAAACTCGAGCTGCATTAGATATATTGGAGGATTTGTGAAAACACAGATCCCTGGGTCTCATTCCCAGCACTCCTGATTCAGTGAGTTTGCTGTGGGTCCTGAGAATTCACGTTTCTAGTCATGTACGGATGTGAGAGTTGGACCATAAACAAGGCTGAGTGCCAAAGAATTGATGTTTTTGAACTGTGGTGCAGGAGAAGACTCTTGAGAGTCCCTTGGGCAGCAAAGAGATCAAACCAGTCAATCCTAAAGGAAATCAACCCTGAATATTCTTTAGAAGGACTGATGCTGAAGCTCCAATACTTTGGCCACCTGATACAGAGTCAACTCATTGGAAAAACCCTGATGCTGGGATTGAGGGCAGGAGTAGAAGAGGATGACAGAGGATGAGGTGGTTGGATGGTATCACTGACTCAACAGACATGAGTTGGAGCAAACTCCAGGAGATAGTGAAGGACAGGGATGCCTGGGTGCTGCAGTTCATGGGGTCGTAAAGATTCAGACACAACTTAACAAATGAACAACAAAGTTCCCAGGTGGGGCTGCCAGTCCTGATGACCCAAGGACCACACTTTGAGAACTGCTGCAGTGCCGTATCTTATTTAATCATCCCACTCCTCTCTGGGAAGGCAGTATCCAGTTATCAGTGAAGAAACTAAATTCCCAACAGGCCAAGAGACATGGCCTAAGCCACATGGTGGAGGACAGGGAAGATCCAACCACCCGGGGCCCCGCTCTCTGCCTCAGGCGCTGTGGCTGGGGTGGCCATGACATCACCCCTCCTGATTCCCGTAGGGCAGTAGGAAGAGAGAACAAGGGAAGGATAAGCAGGGTGCTGAAAGGAGGCATGAGGCGCTGTTAGGCTGGCAGGCATTCCTGGGGGTCCAGAGTGTTTTAAAAGCACTTTACTTCTATTGAAATATAGTCTGGGGGACTTATCTGGTACTCCAGTGGTTAACACTCCACACTCTCAATGCTGGGTTCAATTCCTGGCCAGGAAACTAGATCCTCCATGCCACAACTAAGACCTGGTACAGTCAAATAAATAAATATCTTAAAGAAGAAAGAGAGGAAAAAATATATATATAGCCTCATAATACTGGCCAATGAGCACTCACATCGCGGGCCCTGTGTGGCCACCCTGAACCCCTCCCTTTTCAGGACTGAAGCTCTGGCTCCCCCTGCTGGCAGAGATGCTGCATCTGTTCGTGCTCAGCTGGGTCCCTCCCCGTGGTCCTTTCCATGTGACTGACTGACTGCCCTTTCCATGAGACAGCCACCTCACCCAAGGTCATGTCGGCTCCCTGGCGGCAGCCCACGTTCGCTGATGGCCCCTCCTTCCAAGTCAGGACAACTCTGAAGACTCCTCACAACTCCTGGGCGCCCCCCGGGGAGGCTGGCCTTCTCTCCCTGCCCTCCCTCACCCCTCCCTACTTGACAGGCATGCATCCTAAAGGCTCTCCCCAAACACGTCCTGTACACAAGTCAGGGTGTCCCAGGAACCTGTCCTGCCACAACTTGTCACACACCATGCACTATTCTGAGCATTTACACATGTTATTTCAAAGAATCCTCCCAATGACCCCAGGACGTAGGTATTTTTATCATCTCCGGTTTACAGATGAGAAAAGAGAGGGAAAGTAACTTGCCTAAGGTCACAGAGCCAGCACTCTGCACAGCCCGGATTCTACGCAAGCTCTGAAGTGTTACACACACTGTCTTCTAGAACATTTCTGTGGTCTAACTTCAAAGAAATTAAAGGAATCAGCCAAAGGAGATTTATTCTGATTTGAGAGGGAAAAAAAAGTCTTGACTGCTCCCAGTTCTTTTCAGACAGCTCTCTCCGGTGTCTGAATATGCAGCCCTGGTGCCTAATTTTAGTTCAGCGGTTCTTATGGCGAGGAGGGGGGTTGCTCCCTAGGGAACTTTGGCAATATCTGGAGATATTTATTGTTGTTGTTGTTGCCAGATCTGGGAGAAGGGACTTCTTCCAGTCTTGGTCTAGTGGCCAAGACTCCATGTTCCCAGTGCAGGGGGCCTGGGTTCAATCCCTGGTCAGGGAACTATTAGTAGATCCCACATGCCGCAACGAAGAGTTTGAATGCCACAACTAAAGATCCCACATGCCGCAACTAAGACCTGGGGCAACCAAATAAATAAACAACAACAACAAAAAAGACCAGCGAGATCCTAAGGGCGTTTAGCAGGTGGAAGTCACAGTTACTATTAAATGTGCTACAATGCAATCTAGCCCCAAATATCAGTAGACTACAATTGTGTGTGTGTGTGTTTCTGTCCATGGGATTTCCCAGGAAAGAATTACTGGAGTGGGTTACCATTTCCTCCTTGAGGGGATCTTCCTGACCCAAGGATCGAACCCGTGTCTCCGCATTGCAGACAGATTCTTTACTGCTGAGCTATCAGGGAAGCCCAGACTGAGATTGAGAAACTCCGTAATCTGGCTTTAAAGCCCAGTCTCCCAGCTGCTTTTACCCTCAAGGACTCCCAGTTTGATGACCACTAGAGAGCAGGCTTTGGTGGAGGTGGTCAGAGATGATTGAGCATGGGGGTGGAGAGAAGGTTGGGAAGGCAAACCTCCTACCTGCACATCCATCTAGCTAGTAGTCACATGCAATGAAATCCCAGAGGCACAAAGCCACTTATCACATTAATGCTTGAAATAGCAGGAGGAAGTTGGAAACTACCTATGTGTCCCTCCCCTTGGAATGCGTTAAATAAGTAAGCCATGGTAGAGCCATACAATGGGAATGGTGCGACCATAAGACAGACAGAAGTAGCCTTTTATTATTAGCATGGAACCACCACCAAATACACACTGGGAAGTCGGGGGTGGGGGGGAATGTGGGTAGTTTATACAGCATCTCCCATTATATAAAAAGGGAAGAAAGTATATACAGGCATTTGTGTTTGATGCATAGACTATTTCTTGAAAAATACATCAGGTGATATTGACACTGACATATTGGAGGCCTCCAGGGAAGAGAACTGGGCGTCTGGGAGAGAGGGCAGAAGGGGGATGCTGAGTTATTACTTATATCTTTTTCTGTCTTTTAAATGTTATATTGTAGACATATATTTATTATCTATTCAAGATTAAATAACTTTTTAGTAAACTAAGAAAAAAACACCACCACCATAATAAAATAGAGATGACGGTGAGCCCCCTGCTCCAACAGGAAGGGAAAACACCTTGAACCCAGTTCCAGGAGTGTGAGTGTCCACGGGAAATCTGTACCCTCAGGCCAGCTGCTCCCCACCGGTACCTGTGCACTGTCAGACATCAGAGAGTTAAAGACTTGTTTCAGTAGGAGCCTGAGTTAAACAGAAGCAGGGGAGACCCACTATCAGTAGTTGAAGAAAATGCATACACGAATGCCTAAAAATCCAAAGAAACACCACTAGAATTTGGGGCCCCAGGGCTTTTTCGTTATGGCAAATAACTGACAAGGCCCAGGTCATCCCTCTGCTCACAACACAAGCACTTCTAAGAGCCTCCGAGGATCCTGGCCCTTCTATTTAAAAGCCTCCCGGATCATCAGCAATTCATCTGAGTAAAGGGGCTGGGCCAGGGCCCCTTCCAGCTCTGGACCCCGCCAGATCAGGTGACCCCTTTCCTGGGGCAAGGCTGGTACGGAGCCGGCAGACATGCTCCAAAACCCAACCTGCCCCACGGGGGTACAATCTGAGGGCCAGTGCCCCGGCGGGGGTGGGAGGACTTCCGCCAGCTCTACCAGGAGAAGTCTGGTTCCCGCTAACAGCAAAGTAACCTCACGGGAGAAGACCACGGGAGGGCAGCGCTAGGGCAGTTGAGTCCCCAAGGCTGGGTCACCTGCCTTCCCTCAAGCTCTCTCTGCCCTCCTCAAGCCTTTCTCACCTCTTCCGGAAGCTTTACTTGCTCACATCCTCCCTGCCCATTCAGATCTCAGCGCCCCTTTATCCCTTAAGTCCGGCCCTCTATTGACCCTGGCTCCTCTGTCTTGGTGAGTGGTGGTAAGCAGGTTCTGGTGTTTATCTGTCTCCCTGACAACTCTGCAACAGCCCAGAGGAGGGAGTTGTCTGAGTGTGTTTGTGTTTCCGCCTCTCCCCTAGGTCCAGGACTCAGGATGCAGGGAGCAGTCCCCCTCGGCCTTGTTTGCTGTCCTGGGGCCAGGACTCGCTTCCCCCCAGCTTGTTAAGTGTCAGACCACGGGAAAGTAACTGAAGAGAAATGGCAGCTCTCATGTCCTTCCAGCCAGAAGGCCACCCAGGAGCCAGAATGACCCTTTGACAAGTTAAGTCAACGGCTGTCACTGCCTGGTGATCCATCTCTGAATAGCACCGAAAGCCCTGACTCAGGCTGTGTGCTGTGTGGGCTCTGCTGCCCCCTGGCCCCCTGATCCTCCCCAGCACCCTCTCCCACTGCTCTCCAGGGTCTAGGGGCCCACATCCTGCCTCAGAGCTCCTGTGCTTGCTCTTCCCTCTCCTCGGAATGCTTTTCCAGGCAGCTGGCCCCATTAATGCAGGCAGGGCCCTGCTCTGACAGCTCTCCTTCCCCACCCTGACCTAGCCCTTTTCATTTGCCCCTCCTGATCTGATCTGCTCACTCTCCACCTCTCCACCCTGAATGGGCCCCGGGAGGCTGGCCGCTCTGCCTGCATGGATAGGCTCCATGCCCTCTGGCTTCCATTCAGCAGAGAACGGGCAGGATACAGGAAGGGAGGGGATAGGAGGCCAGGGTGTTAATCCCTGGATCAGGCAGGGTGGCCGCTGCCCACTGGCCCCCCTCAATGGCTTTGGCCCCAGCTCCTGGCAGGAGGGTCTCACAAAAGCCTCTCTCCAGGTCTGGTAACTGCGCCCTCCCTTCCCTGTTCTCACCCAGGTCCGGCTACCTGTGTTGCGCTCCCCTGTTACCTCATCCACACCTTAGGAGGTAGTCCCTTTATTAAACCTTCCTCAAATTCCCCAGCCCGAGTATACTGTGTCTTTTCTTTCAGGACCTCGATTTACCACCCGTTGCATGTCTATGGTTTGTGAGCTGTCTCACAAACCCCAGCTGGCCCCCAACTAGACCAGAAGGTCAGAGAATGTAGCAGCGTAGTTATCCTCTGCGGTATCCCAACGTCTGAGTCAGTGCCTGCGCATAGTAGCTCAGTATCTGTCGAATAAGTGAATGAAGGGAAGGATCCCTGTCATCTGGAGAAGGGCTATGGAGGAGGGAAGGACAGGCCGAGATTTTAGGAGGAGATGGGGAAGAAGAGCAGCAATGATGAGGATGTCGCCTCCCCGCCAGCATAAAGACCTCTGTGTATGTCCTTCTTAGCACTTCACCATCTGCGGTGATCATAGTTTTGTTTCCTTTGTATGTCTTCCCACTAGAATGGATTCCCCGGGGGCAGTGTCCATGTCTGTCTTGTTTACTCTGGTATCCTTAGAGCCTGGCGCTGTGCCTGACATACATAAAAGGCTCTAGATCCACACTTGTCAGATAAATCAAAGATAAATGAGTTATCCAAAAGAAACAGTGAGTTGGCAGAGGACCTGGAAAGCCTGGTTGGGTAGTTTGGAAGTTGCATGCAGAGTGGTAGGGATGAACTTACAAGTCTAATGCAGGAGTGGGGGTGGGGATGACAAAGGTGGAGCTTACAGAAAGACTTACAAAGCTTACAGAAAGAAGGAACTTACAGAAAGCCTGGTGGGGGATGCAGGCTGGGGATGAGCAGGGAGGCTGCTGCAGCCTCCAGTGGGCAGGGAAGAAAGAGGTGGCAGAAACTGGTGAGTGATCAGATGCAGATGAAGGATGAAGAGTCCAGACCGTCTGGAGGATGAGATGATGCTGCAAAGCCGGTGGTCCTGGCCCAAGGTAAGTACTCTGGGCCCAGCTGCTACTAGCCTCGCTGATTCTATAACTTCTGCATCAAGTGGGAAAGCTGGGGAGAGGAAGTGGTTTGTGGGGCAGGGGGTGGTGGTGAGTGAATAAAATCCAATCTACCTTGTTGCTTTGAGGGTATAACCAGATAGCTCAGTGGAGAGCAACAGACAGACGTTGAGGACTCACAGGGTGGTGACAGCCGGGGGTGGAAGAGCAGATGAGCCACGTTCTATGTAAGCAGAGGGTGGTCTGGGATCACACCCAGCTGGTTGGGTTGGGGAGGGGAATAAGAGCCAGCAAAGAAAATGGAGGCCAAGAGGGAGAACAATCAGGAGACGGGGGCAATGTCCTGGAGCCAAAGGGACGACTCTGAAGAAGGAAGGGGCAGTCAGCAGGCCACTCATCAGAAGTGAGGCCGGGCTGGAGCTCACTGAGGGCTGCATCCTCGAGGAGCACCTTTCTGCCGCCTCTGGACTGGCTGGGGGCACCGACGGTGCCAAGCCAGGTGCGGCCAGTGCTGGAGAAGAGTTTGCTGCCTGTCCCACCAAAGCCTTCCTGGGCACGTGTCCTAACCCTCACTGTGTCAGATAGCCGGCTGTCTGCCAAATCCATTCTTTCCTTGCTGACAAGCCCCCCATGTTTGTCCTAGGCACAGAGCCCGATTTCCTCAGTTGCTGGGCAACTCGGCAGGGCCTGGGAAGGGGGCAGCTTCTGGGCCCCGGGCTTCCTTCACACACACGCGTCCACCCCTCCCCTCCTCCCCACTGAAGCGTGGACCCAGAAGAAGGGGCGGCAGCACAGATGTGAGCGTCACCTGAGGTGACGGGGGAGCCATGAGACTGACGGAGCCTTGACATCATCAGGCCACCAAGCCGGCCTGGAACACCCACCTCGGCTTTCACAGGAGGCACGTAGTCTCTTAAGTGACTCCATTTGGGGGACTTTTTGTGAGAGCAGCCTAACTCAGGTTTGGAACATACCATTTAATCCAGCAGAAATACCACTTTGGATCAGACCAAAAGTCATTCCAGCCCATCTCTGCCAGGGGCCCCAAGGGGAGTGACAGGGGGCCACAGGCATGTCCCTTGACAAGACTCACGCTCTCCACATACCAGGAATTGTAAGTCTCCTTACCGATCTGTTACAGAGCCATTACTCAGAAACCACTCAAAATCCTTGATAGTAAACCTGCCATCTACTTCATCAAGGAACGAATAACAGTGACTAGAAGCCTCACCAACACTCTCTGCAACTGATTTCACTTCCAGCTCCCAGGGACAGTGTGGGTATGTGTACGGGTGGACCCACGAGGCACACAGTAGTGGCAATGCCTTTGAGGAACAGAATCGTGTGGCCGTCAAGCAAGAGCATGAAAGGTGAACAAGCGTGGACTTGAACGGGATCCCTGTGGGCAGGACCACAGCTCTGCTCCTTATAGCCAAGCAGACTGAGGTGTTTCTGAGTTCTGGGGCCTCCAGACCCTCCACTGCAAGTGGGGACAGTAAGGGCATCTACACTTGAGGTGACTGTGAGGATTAAATGAGTCCATATGTGGAAAACACCTATAACAGTGACTGACCAGCATTAAGTTCTCAATTAGTATTCGCTTGTATGTCATTTTTAAAGCAACAGAGAAGAAAAAAGTCTGGCAACCGAGTAACATTGTCACTTACAAAGCATAGGTACAGATGTTCTCATTAAATCTTCTTGATGAGGTATCATCATTATCCATTTTATGGAAACCGATTTGGACATTTAGGGAGTTGCCCTCCATCTCACAGCTAATTTCCAGGTGGCACGGTGGGTAAAGAACCCGCCTGCAATGCAGGAGACCTGGGTTCGATCTCTGGGTCGGGAACATCCTCTGGAGGAGGGCACGGCAATCCACTCCAGTATTCTTGCCTGGAAAATCCCATAGACAGAGGAGCCTGGCGGGCTACAAGTCTATAGGGTTGCAAAGAGTCGGACATGACTGAAGCGGCTGAGCACGCACGCACATACAGTTGGTAGGTTGTGGTAGAGCCATAGATACAAATAAATGTCACTGAGTCTTGTTTTATAGAACCATCACCATTAAGTTGAGCAACTTAAGGATTCCAGAAAATCAAAGTTCAGGAAGGCTAGTTCCATTTAGGGTTGTCCCACCCAGCCCCCAAACCAGGCCACTTTGTATTAGTTTCTCAATTAACTCCACTGATCACCTTATTTAACTGCCTCATGACCAGAAAAGAAGAAAAGGACCTGCCCAGCATCTCACCCCCAGGCCAGAGCTGGGAGGGACTGTCATATACTTTCGAGATGTGAAAACCCAGGGCAATGTGTGGATCTTATTTTGGTCCTGATTCAAACCAGCCAACTATTAAAAAATAAAATAAAAACATCTTTGAGATAATAGGAAAAATTTGAGTACGAACTGGATATGAGAGGATATTATAAAATCACTGCTCAGGGTACTTCCCTGGTGAAAGTGAAAGTGCTAGTTGCGCAGCTGTGTCTGACTCTGCGATCCCATGGACTAGCCCCCAGGCTCCTCTGTCCATGGGATTCTCCGGGCAAGCATACTGGAGTGTGCAGCCCTGCCCTCCTCCAGGGGATCTTCCTGACCCAGGGTCTCCTGCATTGCAAGCAGATTCTTTACCATCTGAGCCACCACTCTCATACAAAAACCTAATTTTTGACAAAGACACAAACATCATTCAGTGGAAGAAAGGTAACTTTTCCACAAAGGGTAACTGAATCAGTTACCTGACATCCTCAGGCAAAATAGTGAACTCAACCTAAACCTCAACCTCATAAAAAGTATATCAAAATAGATCAAGGCCTATCATCAAAAAGTCTACAAACAGTAAATGCTGGAGAGGGTGTGGGGAAAAAGGAATGTTTTTGCACTGTTGGTGGGAATGTAAATTGATACAGCCACTATGGAAGACAGTATGGAGATGCCTTAAACAACAAGGAATAAAACCACCATATGACCAGCAATTCCACTCCTAGGCATATACCCTGAGGAAACCAAAATTGAAAAAGACACATGTATCCCATTGTTCACTGCAGCACTATGTACAATAGCTAGAACATGGAAGCAACCTACATGTCCATCGACAGATGAATGGATAAAGTTGTGGTGCATAGTGGAATATTATTCAGCCACTAAGTAATACTGAGTAAATATTACTCAGCCACTGAGTAAAAAGGGATGCATCTGAGTCAGTTCTGATGAGGCAGATGAATCTAGAACCTATTACACAGAGTGAAGTGAGTCAGAAAGACAAATATCTTATTCTAATGCATATATACAGAATCTAGAAAAATGGTACTTAAGAATTTATTTACTACCAGCAGCTCTATGACAATAAAATGGACAACTTGGAAGAAATGGACAAATTCTTAGAAAAGTATAACTTTCCAAAACTGAACCAGGAAGAAATAGAAGATCTTAACAGACCCATCACAAGCATGGAAATCGAAACTGTAATCAGAAATCTTCCAGCAAACAAAAGCCCAGGACCAGATGGCTGCACAGCTGAATTCTACCAAAAATTTAGAGAAGAGCTAACACCTATCTTACTCAAACTCTTCCAGAAAATTGCAAAAGAAGGCAAACTTCCAAACTCATTCTATGAGGCCACCATCACCCTAAACCAAAACCAGATAAGGATGCCACAAAAAAAGAAAACTACAGGCCAATATCACTGATGAATATAGATGCAAAAATCCTTAACAAAATGCTAGCAAACAGAATCCAACAACATATTAAAAAGATCATACACCATGACCAAGTGGGCTTTATCCCAGGAATGCAAGGACTCTTTAATATCTGCAAATCAATCAATGTAATACATCACATTAACAAATTGAAAGATAAAAACCATATGATTATCTCAATAGATGCAGAAAAAGCCTTTGACAAAATTCAACATCCATTTATGATAAAAACTCTCCAGAAAGCAGACATAGAAGGAACATACCTCAACATAATAAAAGCTATATATGACAAACCCACAGTAAACATTATCCTCAATGGTGAAAAACTGAAAGCATTTCCCTTAAAGTCAGGAACAAGACAAGGGTGTCCACTCTCCCCACTACTATTCAACATAGTTTTGGAAGTGTTGGCCACAGCAATCAGAGCAGAAAAAGAAATATAAGAAATAAAAGGAATCCAGATAGGAAATAAAAGAAATAAAAGGAATCCAGATAGGAAAAGAAGAAGTAAAACTCTCACTGTTTGCAGACGACGTGATCCTCTACATAGAAAACCCTAAAGACTCTACCAGAAAATTACTACAGCTAATCAATGAATACAGTAATGTTGCAGGATATAAAATTAACACACAGAAATCCCTTGCATTCCTATATGCTAACAATGAGAAAACAGAAAGAGAAATTAAGGAAACAATACCATTCACCATTGCAACAAAAAGAATAAAATACTTAGGAGTATATCTACCTAAAGAAATGAAAGACCTTGAAATGTTGTGACGTAATTAGCCTCCAACTAATTAAAAAAAAAAAAGAAATGAAAGACCTATATATAGAAAACTATAAAACACTGATGAAAGAAATCAAAGAGGACATAAATAGATGGAGAAATATACCGTGTTCATGGATTGGAAGACTCAATATTGTGAAAATGGCTATACTACACAAAGCAATCTGTAGATTCAATGCAATCCCTATCAAGCTACCAACGGTATTTTTCACAGAACTAGAACAAATAATTTCACAATTTGTATGGAAATACAAAAAACCTCGAATAGCCAAAGTAATCTTGAGAAAGAAGAATGGAACTGGAGGAATCAACCTGCCTGACTTCAGACTCTACTACAAAGCCACAGTCATCAAGACAGTATGGTACTGGCACAAAGACAGAAATATAGATCAATGGAACAGAATAGAAAGCCCAGAGATAAATCCATGAACCTATGGACACCTTATCTTCGACAAAGGAGGCAAGGATATACAATGGAAAAAAGACAACCTCTTTAACAAGTGGTGCTGGGAAAACTGGTCAACCACTTGTAAAAGAATGAAACTAGAACACCTTCTAACACCATACACAAAAATAAACTCAAAATGGATTAAAGATCTAAATGTAAGACCAGAAACTATAAAACTCCTAGAGGAGAACATAGGCAAAACACTCTCCGACATAAATCACAGCAGATCCTCTATGACCCACCTCCAGAATATTGGAAATAAAAGCAAAAATAAACAAATGGGACCTAATTAAACTTAAAAGCTTTTGCACAACAAAGGAAACTATAAGCAAGGTGAAAAGACAGCCCTCAGATTGGGAGAAAATAATAGCAAACCAAACAAGACAAAGGATTAATCTCAAAAAGAATACAAGCAGCTCCTGCAGCTCAATTCCAGAAAAATAAATGACCCAATCAAAAAATGGGCCAAAGAACTAAACAGACATTTCTCCAAAGAAGACATACAGATGGCTAACAAACACATGAAAAGATGCTCAACATCACTCATTATCAGAGAAATGCAAATCAAAACCACAATGAGGTACCATTACACGCCAGTCAGGATGGCTGCTATCCAAAAGTCTACAAGCAATAAATGCTGGAGAGGGTGTGGAGAAAAGGGAACCCTCTTACACTGTTGGTGGGAATGCAAACTAGTACAGCCACTATGGAAAACAGTGTGGAGATTTCTTAAAAAACTGGAAATAGAACTGCCATATGACCCAGCAATCCCACTCCTGGGCATACACACGAGGAAACCAGATCTGAAAGAGACACGTGCACCCCAATGTTCATCGCAGCACTGTTTATAATAGCCAGGACATGGAAGCAACCTAGATGCCCATCAGCAGACGAATGGATAAGAAGCTGTGGCTGTGGTACATATACACCATGGAATATTACTCAGCCATGAAAAAGAATTCATTTGAATCAGTTCTAATGAGATGGATGAAACTGGAGCCCATTATACAGAGTGAAGTAAGCCAGAAAGATAAAGACCAATATAGTATACTAATGCATATATATATGGAATTTAAAAAGATGGTAATGATAACCCAATATGCAAAACAGAAAAAGAGACACAGAATGTACAGAACAGACTTTTGGACTCTGTGGGAGAAGGCGAGGGTGGGATGTTGAGAGAATAGCATTGAAACAAGTATACTATCAAGGGTGAAACAGATCACCAGCCCAGGTTGGATGCATGAGACAAGCGCTTGGGGCTGGTGCACTGGGAAGACCCAGAGGGATGGGATGGGGAGGCAGGTGGGAGGGGGAATCGGGATGGGGAACACATGTAAATCCAAGGCTGATTCATGTCAATGTATGGTAAAAACCACTACAATATTGTAAAGTAATTAGCCTCCAACTAATAAAAATAAATGGAAAAAAAAATAAAGTTGAATCTAAAGACAAAAAAAAAAAAAGAATTTATTTACAGGGCAACAAGGGAGAAACAGACATGGAGAATAGACTTATGGACATGGAGAGAGGGGAGGAGAGGGTGGGATGTATGAAAAGAGTAACATGGAAACTTACATCACCATATGTAAAATACGGCTCAGGAAACTCAAACAGGGACTCTGTATCAACCTAGAGGGGTGGGATGGGGTGAGAGATGGGAGGGAGGTTCAAAACAGAGGGGATATATGTATACCTATGACTAATTCATGTTGAGGTTTGACAGAAAAAAACAAAAGTCTGTAAAGCAATTATGCTTCAATAAAAAAATGAAAAGAAAAAACAGATCAAGGCCTAAAACATAAAACATGTATTTATTAAAATATTAGAAAAAATATGGAAAAAGATCTTCAGGACCTAGGACTCAATAAAGAGGTTTTAGGCCTGTCAACAGAAACAATCTATAAAAGAAAAAATAAATTGGATTTCATGAAAATTAAAAACTTTTGCTCTCCAAAAGATCCCTGTGAAGCAAATGATAAGACCAGCTAGAGTGGGGGAAAGTATTTGCAAACCACATATCTGACAAAGTTCTTGTATCCAGAATAGATAAAGAAATCTAAAAACAAAGAAGCAATCCAGTTAGAAAATGGACAAAAGATTTAAATGGGTAACTAACCAAAGAAGATATACAGACAGCAAAAAAACACATGAAACATGTTCAACATCTAGCCATCAGGGAGATGCAAATTAAGATCACAATGAGTTTTATCACATGCCTATCAGAATGGCTAAAAAAAAACTGTTTAAATGATAACATCAAATACCAGTGAGGATGTGGAGAAACTGGCTTATTCATACATTGCCAGTAGGAAGGCAAAATGATACAGGCCACTCTGGAATAGTTTTTTTTTTTTTAATGAAACATACAGTTACCATAGGACCCAGTGGTTGCATTACTGGGCGTTTATTGCAGAGAAGTGAAAATTTATGTTTACATAAAAACCTATACACAGCTGTTCACAGCTGCTTCAGCCATAACAGCCCCAAACTGGAAACAGCCGAATGGTTAAACAAACATGGTACATCCACACCCGGGAGACTGCTCAGCAATAAAGGAGCTACTGACACACACCACCTGGATGGCTCTCACTGCTTATGCTGAGTGAAAAGCCAATTTCAAAAGGTTACAAACCTTAAAATTCCACTTATATGATATTTTAAAAATAAAATTAAAGAAATGGAGAAAGTAGAGCAGTGGTTGCCAGAGGGGAGGGATGGGGAAGATGTGAGAGGTGGATATGGTTATAAGGAGACAACATGAAGGAACTTCATGGTTATGAGAATGTTCTATATTTTTAAAAAAATTTTATTGGGGCAAGTTGATTTACAATGTCGTGTTAGTTTCTGCCATACAACAAAGTGAATTGGTTATACATATACATATATCCACTTTTTTAGATTCTTTTCTCATATAGGTCACTATAGAGTATTGAGTAGAGTTCCCTGTGCTATAGAGTAGGTCCTTATTAGTTATCTATTTTATAACTTTTATGGTGATTTTTTTGTTGTTGTTGTTACACTGGGTCTCCATTGCTGCATGCAGGATTTCTCTAGTTACTGCGTACAGGGGGCTATCTTCATCGTTGTGCACGAGCTTCTCATTGCAGTGGCTTCTCGTTGTGGAGCACAGGCTCTAGGCGCACGGGGTTCAGTAGTTGCAGCACTTGGGCTCAGTAGTTGTGGCTTTTGCACGCTCCAGAGCTCAGGCTACTCTTGTTCTGAGACATGGGCTTAGTTATTCCTCTGCCTGTGGATGCTTCCCAGACCAGGGACCAAACCCATGTCCTCTGCATGGGCAGGTGGATTCTTATCCACTATACCACCAGGGAAGTCCTATCTTTTTTATCTGTAGTAGTGTGTATGTCAGTTCCAACCTCCCAGTTTATCCCTGCCTGCTCCCCAATGTTCGACATCTTGACTGTGAATTTACACAACATGATTACATAGAATTACACACACACACAAAGGTGAAATCTGGATAAGCTCTGTGGATTATACCAATGTCATTTTCTTGGGTTTGATATTATACTGGTTATTTGAGATGCTACTAGTGGCACCTCCCTTGGGGGGAGGTAAAATCCTCTCAATCTGTAATTACCTTAAAAAAAACTTTAAAAAGTCTATCAGAGATACATAACAACATATTTACAGATTACATGATACAGCTCTTAGGTTTGTTTTAAAATATATTCTAGGAATTAAAAAAATAAAACAGTAGAATACATAGATGAAACGAAATTGAAAAGCTGTTGCTAAATGTTGAAGCTGGGTGAATACACAGGGAAAACACTAGTTTTGTGTTTGCAGACTTCCCAAATAAAAAGTTTTAAACAGCTTAGAAGGACTAAGCCTAACTTACACAGTCTTACTCGATGCTGTAACTTTTGCACACAAATTTGAGTTCAATGCTTGTAACTGTTTCATTCACAAAGTTTATTATGACCTTTTATTAAGAGCTCATAAATCACATGCTTAATCCAATTTCATTGACTACCTCCACGCATTCTCCCTAAGTTATAAAAAATAAACATTTATAAATATACAGTGAGGATCATGCAGTTTTTACACAGTAAGAGTTGGGTCAATGTTTCAGGTTGTCCGAGCATCTCCCAGTGTCTCGTTAAGGGCAGAATCAGAGCAGCTTGGCCTCTGAAGTCTCAACAGTAGAAGGGCAATTCTTTTCCAAAGTTCACCTCATCACTCAGCATTACAGGATCAACAGGTGCTTGTCTGGGAAGTATCAGGAGAAACTGCTAGGATGACCACTTCAGGAAGTAGAATTTTAGCCCTGTACCTGCCATGGCTCGACCCTGGGACTGTATTTAGACTTAACAAAGAGCCAAATGACAAGCTTGGAAGGGGTCAGCACAGGCCCGATCTGACGACTATAACTGGAAGGGTCTCAGATCACTACAGATGGGGGAAACTCTTATTTGGTCCAGAGCTGGGGAATCAGATTTTCTCATTCCGCTTCCCTTGTTCAGTTACTGATAGCAGCACTTTCCTTCCAGCCAGTGGGATGAAGTGTTTAGAGAACAGCGAGGCCTGCACATGGAGCCTGCTGCCTGCTGTCACCAGGTTTTTTGAGTTTTCAAGTTCAACCAAGAGGATGGAGGACTAAGAGATGACTGTGGAGGCCGAGTATCAGGAGAGCTCAGGATGGACTAAGGACTTTACCCAGGGTCTCATGTTTTCTGTGTATTAACTTCCAGGTTTCACTGGCATTTCTCTTCCTCTTAGCTTGAAAACCTCTTCCTATGGAGACCAGCCAAAAAGGTATCAGCTTGCCCAGCATCCTCCTTTCTTGATTTGTAGGCACATCAAGGATGAAGAAGCAAAGAGCCTGGGTAGATTCAGACGTGCAGGTTCTTCTTGGCCCACTTCTGCCATAGGTGGGCACATGGCCTTCTATCCGTGCCAGCCTCCAGCAGACCCGCGAGGTTTCTCAGCCTTTGGACCATACGGCCAAGCCCGGCTTTCAAAATCTCATCCCCGCCACCTCCCAGTCCCATCGATCCTTTTCCTATTGCATAAAATCAATGATTCTGCTATCAAATCATAGCATAATTCATCCACTGATGTAGGCTCTTGCCAAAGAAAAATCTCTTCTCCCAGGATGGTGCAGAACTTGGTCATTCCCAAGCACATGCTCCATGATGGGACAGTAAATGATAAATCTCTCAGGAGAGGGCACTGCCCTGCCTCAGGGAGATTTCATCAGATGCTGATGAGAGTCAGTGATGTCTTCCATTCTCCTCCCCATGAAGGCATCTGCTCACGCCTCCTGACTCCTGCTGGCCCCACAATGAGGCTGCAATGGGTGAGTCTCCTGCTTCCAACATGTTGAAGAAGAGCAAGTCACCTTCAACCAAATCAACAGGGCACTTGCAGCCCACGTGAGCAGAGAAATAAGGAGTTTCTAGGATGATAAATTGGTGCCACAAATTGTCGGCCAATGAAAGGGTCCAGATATCCTGAAACACTTTAAGCACACGGTCTTTCTGGCAATGGGCACAGCAGGCAGAGAGCCCTCTCTCTCTGCCACCTTCTCTGGTCTCCCAGGTTTCAAAGAATCAAGTTCCATGATTATAAATGAATTCACCATTCCTGTACCCCACGGTATGGCCAGCTGATTAAAAGTCTCATCATTTCATTTCTTCATTAACCCCAAAATTCAGTGAAAATAGGTAATCATAATAGAGAGTTGGCTATTAAAATCATGCCTGGTTCACACCCCACAGCCTCAGCTTGACCTGGAGACGACCACCTTCCTCTTCCCTTGAGGGGTTTTAACTCGCCAAGCAGGGTGGCATCCACATCTCTGTACAAGGCAGGCTTCCTTCTCGGCTCAGGAGAGGGACCTAGAAAGAAGAGGAATCCTTGGAGCCCAGCTGGTGGGGGCTCCACTAGCTCTCCTTCTGGTGAGGGGAACAAACTGCTGGGCTGTGCGGGCTGGTCCCTGGGCTGTAGGATGCTCAACGTCCATGCAACAAGAAAGAGGTACATGCAGGAGACGAGGCTGGAGAGGAAGGGGGGGGAAGCATTTCCTCTCACCAAGTAGCTCTGCCCAAGGCTCAGACCCACCGTGAGCCTCTCTTTTCTGCCCAGGAGCAGAGAAGACCACCTCAGTCGGCCGGGGAGGCCTCTCTGCACCCCAGCCTCCAACTCACTTCTTCCTGCGGATCTTGGGTTTCTTCACAGGCCGCAGATAGGGGTTATCGATGATACTCTCCTCCCCGTTTCGGCTCCCCGACAAGGAGGGATTCTGCTGCAGAACAGAGGTGTTCTCCTTCTCGGCTCCAGAATCATCCTTTGAGCAAAAGCCGAAATAAAGCAAAACAACCAGCAGCGTGAGGAAAGAGATCATGCCTGTGGTTAAGAACTACTACAAGTACGCCTCTCATTGAGAAATCAGAAGCCGGGCTAATGTGCCTCTCTCTGCCCCAGAGGAGGCCAGGCAGCGGCTGCGATCAGAGGAAGGCGGGAGCACCAGCGGTGACACAGTGGAGCACAGAACACAAGACCCTGAGAAGGCAGGGACAGGAGTCGGAAGGGAACAGAGACCTGGAGGGCAGGGAGTCAGGGACCACAAGTCAGATGCTTCAGGGAGGCATGCTTCAGCCCGTGGGGAGATGAAGTAAAAGAGAAGTGGGACTTCCCTGGTGGCCTGGTGGCTAAGACTTCTTGCTCCCAAGGCAGGGGCTCAGGTTCAATCCCTGGTCAGGGAACTAGAATCCACATGCCACAACAAAGGTCAGAGATCCGGAGTGTCACAAAGAAGCCCAGCGCAATCAAATAAATAAATAATACTTTTTAAAACTTAAAGAGAGAGAGAGAAGAGGCCCTCAATCCCCTGCAGGACTGAGAGGGACAGGACCAGAACAGATGGTGTGCACAGAGCTCCTCCTGGAGCTAATCTCACGTAAATCATAATCTACTTTCCCACAAATTCTTAAGCATCTGGTACTTGCAACATGGTGCCAATGGTCATATCCCGGCAGAGGCCAGAAACTGCTGGAGCCCCGAGAGCTCCCACGAAGGCACCAACACGGGAACGTCATCCACCACCCCCACGAGTGGCCCGTGGATCAGGCCTCTCACTGTTCATTTTCTGAGAAAAGTGATTTTTGGAGAAAAGTTTCTAAGTTTGATATAGTCAATATGATCTTGAAGATTTTTTTAAAAATCACAATTGGATATAGACATAGAAAACATTAGTGATACTGAAGTTTTACAAACTGCTTCTGGAAATATGGGTGACTGATTTTCCTTTTCTTTTTTACACTCTCTTCTATTTTCCAAGTTCTTTAAAATGAGCAGAAGCTGCAGGAGAGGTGTTAGGGGGAATCACACGAAGGGCTCAGGCCCAGGTGGCAGTAAGTGACCAGAAGTTGCTGGCTGGGCTGCAACCCTGGTGACAGGCTGAAGGCTCCATCACTGAGGTTCCTGTTCTGTACTTTTAATGTGTTTTAGTCGCTCAGTTGTGTCCAACTCTGCGACCCCATGGACTGTAGCCTGCCAGGCTCCTCCGTCCATGGGATTCTCCAGCCAAGAATACTGGAGTGGGTTGCTGTTTCCTTCTCTAAGGGATCTGTCTGATCCAGGGATGAAACCGGGGTCTCCGGCATTGCAGACAGATTTTTTACCATTTGAGCCACCAGGTCAGCTGTTGTGCAACTTGAGGCAAAAGAGGATCTGACCTCAAGCAGGCGGTGGCGCTGTCAGAAGACAGCAGAGCAGAGGATGCTGTCATTAGCAATAGGAGGAGTAGATGGAAGAAGTACTAAACTGACAGATTTGTAAAGAAGAGGTGGGAGTAAAAAGGTGTGTCAGGAATGACTTGGGTCCAGAAAAGCCAGACTCAGGCAACGCGTATGCTGTGTGTGAACCCCGGGCACCCAAGTGTGCTGCCTCCAGCCTCACAGGTTCCAACACCATTTCCACAGCAACATCTCCCACTTGAACCTTCCCGATTGTCACCTCTCCTGCACGGCTGCTGTCACTCGACCACCTGCCATCTCTGGGCATCTCAAATTCAATGTGCCTGAAACTGAACCCCAAGCACAAACAGCTCCTCCCACTGACATTGGTGACGGCAACTCCATCCTCCCATTGGTCCAAGCCCCAAAATCCGCAGTCACGCCTGCCTTTTTTCTTTCTCTGATATGTCCCCCAGCCAATCTGTTAGGAAAACTTCTTGGCCTTACTTTCAGAATACAGGCAGAATCTACTTCTGTTATCTCTAGTGGAACCCCCTGGTAGGACCCCTTGCTGTCTCCCACCTGGATGGACAGCCGCCTCCTAATGGCCATCCCGTCACAGTCCATCCTCTGCCGGCCCTGTGGTCACCAGCTCGGCCAGTGCCCCTGGAGAAGCTCAGACCTGCCCCTCCTCCTCCCCACATCCTCTCATGACTCCCACTTCACCCCATGGGAAGACAGCTCTTCAAACTGCTCATAAGGCCCTTCCTGACCTGACCTCTCCCTCTCCCCCACGCCCATCCCACCTTCCTCAGTCACAGCCCCACTCGCCTCCCTACTGCTCCCTTTCCAGGACACTGCCCCAGAGAGCCCAAGGCTCAATCCTTCATCTCCTTCAGGACGGCTCGGATGTCACCTTCCCTGTGATGTGGACCCTGAGCACCCTATTTAAAACTGAAACCTCCCCGTTTTACCCTGGATCTTTCCCTACTCAGGGCCCCCCACCTCCACCCAGAGCACTTTTCATCTTTAACATACTATACAGTGACGGATTTATATACTATGCTTCATGGTCAAGCCCCCACTGCCAACACACGGGCTGCCAAGAGGCAGCTGTCGTCTTTGTGCTGGTCACTGATGTGCCCCCAGCACCCAGAACAATGTCTGGCACCTACCAGGTATTAAATAAATACTTGTTGAATTAGTGAATGGTACATTGTTCAGAAAAGAGTAAAGGGTGAGGCACCGGGATTGCCTGCAGATGGCAGCTGGCTCAAATATAAGAGAAAATAATCATCTGACACACCAATTTAAAATGAATAGCCCCTTCATGTTCGTGGACAGAGAAACCAGAACCAAGCTCAACAAAGTTAACTACCTAGCAACAGTCCGTGACAGCTTCGTCCTCCAGAGATAAAAGAACACTTTAACACACCAGTTAGTGAACTCACTGTTAACAACGTCTGTAAACACGAAAGACAGGAAACAATCTGAGTCCACAGGGGACTGGCTTGTAAAGTCCACACGAGGGGGGCACTGTGGGGAGGGGCAAACAGCTCTGCACACAAGGATGTGGAATGACCGCCAAGTAGCTCCACAAGGGAAGGAAGCAAGGGGTAAAAACTGTGATTTGCTGTGTACGTTCAAAACAACAATTAAAAAAGCATCTCTAAGGACTTCCCCGGCAGTCCAATGGTTAAGATTCCACATTTCCAATGCAGGGAGTACAAGTTTGCTCCCTGTTCGGAGAACTAAGTTCCCACATGCTGCACGGTGTGGCCAAAAAATAAATTCAAACAAAGTCTCTAGAAGGATTCACAAGAGAGTGGGGACACTGGCTGCTCTGTAGGCAGGAAAGGGAGAGTGAAAGACGGTCACCACACATCTTTTTGTACATTCCGGATTTCAAATGTGTGATTGTGGCCAGTCCAACAAAATAACAAGCCCAATTGACTGTCCATAAATTGTTGCTGGAATCCTTCTCTTGAAGTTTTTTTATTTCTCTATTCTGTACAGAAGAGCACATGGCCATACAATAGGGGCGGGGAGGGGGTGGGCAGGGGTGCCATGGGCTGCCGTATGCCAAGCACCCAATGTAGATGAGTTGATTTTATCTCAGGCTCCTCACTTCCCCTGGAAGTAGGTGTTCCCATTTGTGAGGAAACAGACTCAGATACTGGGTCAGGCAACCAACGTCACTTGGCGGGAGAGCAGCCCGGTCTGGATTGGCAGCCAGGCCAGTCTGACTCTCAAGGCTCAGGTCTTTTCACTCTTTGCTGTCTGGCTTGGCCTCCAGGGATCCCGGAGTCCTCAGGCAGCTCCTGGCATCCAGTCCGCCTTGCTGCACTCACCGCCATGGCCTCACCTATGTCACTCCCCAGAGTGTTAGGTAACTCAACTGCAAGCCCTTGAGCTTACTTACAAAGGGATTGTGATGTCTGTTTAGAAGATTCCTCCTTCTCATAAGGTGAACCTCATCTTAGTCCATGACCCAATCACCATATCTCAGACCGACTTAACAGAGTCCAAAACAGAAGCGTAGGATAACAAGCTCCTCTGCTTTACGTAAAGCCATGGGCTGCCAGCCCTAATTCTGAAAGGAATAATTCAACATTAAAGAGGTATGTGATCAGGGAGACAATCAGTAAATACTAGAGTCAGAACTGGCACTCTCCACCTGCATCCCGGGGCTTCGGGCTGCCACCTGGGGCCTCACACCTGAGAGCCCTCAGTCTAGTTATGACCACTAAGCCATCCCTTGCTTAAAAGCCAAGGCCAGCTTTAAAGGATGGATGAATATGGCAACCTCACTCTAAGGGTCCAATAAGCCTTAAAGGCATTAAGAGCTTCTGGCAGGTCTGGGCCTCTACTTGGAACTTTCTCCCCTGATAAATAAATAAGAGTGGGTCTTACCCTCTTACTTGCCGAGGACAATACATCATAACCAGAAAGGAACACCCACAAGTTCCCATAAGCATACTCCCCTCCTCAACCTTTGTCTCTGTCCACACTCTGTCTCCTATCCTGGCTTGGAAAAGCCCACAATCAGGCTAACCCCTCCTTTTGGGTACTGGATTCACTGCCCTACCAAAGATCATCATTCCAAAATGTTTTTCTCTCCTGAATCAACTTTACCAGATCACTCCCATCAGCACAGGCATCTTGTTACACCTCTCTGACCTCCTTAATTCTTTCCCTTTAGTTACCACTCCATTTCTCAACTTCCCGTCACAGCAAAATTCCTTGAAACCACGGTCTACATTTAATGGAACTTTCTGTGATGCTTTAACTGTTCATATCTGCACTGCCCAGCAGGCTAGCAGGAGTCATAGGCGGCTACAGAATGTAGCTGGTGTGACTGAGGAACTGAACTTTTTGTTATATTTAATTTACATCAATTTAGACTTAGTTGCCTGTGGACTACTGGCCACTGTGAAGGACAACACAAGTCTGTACTCACTAACTCCAGTTTCTCTCCTCCCATTCTCTTTGAATTCACTTGCTCTCATTCTTCCTGAAATGGCTGTTGCCAGATCTAAGGGACAAAGTCTCGGTCCTCACAAGGCTGGAACCAGCTGCAGAGAGCAGACCAAGCGGATCACTCTCCTTTTCCTGACACTTTCTTCCCTTGGCCTCCAGGACGCGCCACCTTTCCTGCTGTGCCTTCTTCACATCCGGGCCGGTTCCCTGTCTCCTTACCTGCTGAACAATGCAGAGCCCCGGGCTCACTCCTGGTATTTCTCTTTTTTATCCTCAATGCTCCCTAGGTGCTCACCTGATCTCTCGTGGTTTTCAACACTATCTACATGCTGAGGATTCCCAGACTTGCACTTTGAGCCCAAACAGCTCCCTGAACCCCAACTTGCCTATCCACCTTCCTACCTGACATCACCACGACTCTTTGTGACCCCACAGACTGTAGCCCACCAGGCTCCTCTGTTCATGGATTATCCGGGCAAGAATACTGGAGTAGGTTGCCATTTCCTTCTCCAGGGGATCTTCCCAACCCAGGGATCAAATCTGTGTCTCTCGCAGCTCCTACACTGGCAGGAGGATTCTTTACCACGGAGCCACTAGGGAGGCCCTACCTGATTTCACCACCCGGATATCTAACAAGCATCTCACACTTACCTCAGTACACCTCAACTCCTGGTCTCCCCCTACCCCCGTTCCACCCAAAAACCTCCTCTTTCTTGGCTGGAGGCAACTCCTTCTTTCCTACTGTTCAGGCAAAAAACCTTGCGTTTGTCTTTGACTCTCTTTCTCTCACATCTCACATCCACTCCATCAGTTGGTTCTTTTCTGAAAATTATCTAGTATTTGACCAAATCATCTACCTGACCATGTCTTTCCCTCTACCACCATCTCTGTTTCCTGCACCAGCCTCCCGACCGGTCTCTCTACTCGGCCCTCACCCTGTGCAGTCCACCTGGACAACCTCACCACGTCACCGATCCTGAGACCCACCGCTGCTTAGCGGGTCCCGCGGCTCCCATCTCACTGACAAAAAGCCCAAGTGCTGGTGTCCAGTGAGGACCTGAGCCCCAGGAGCTCCCTGACTCCGGCCCCTGCTGCTGCCCTCTTACTTGCATCCCCCTGGTCACCCCCATGGCCTCTGCCCTTCTTCAACACAGCGGCTCCCACCTGGGGGCCTTCGCATCTGCCGCTCCCCCTGCGGGGAAGGCTCCCCTCCCAGATATGTGCAGCCTCATTCCCTCAGACCTTTGCTCACCTGTCACCTTCTTACTCACCCTGTCTAATTCCACACCCCCCAGGCCCATACCTACCCCTGTCCCCTAACATCTCCTTTTTCCTTAGTTCCGTGAGGACAGGACATTTTGTCTATTTTGCCTTCTGCTAATTTCCCAGCACCCAACACATGCCTGACTCTGGCAGGAGCTCATTCAGTATTTGCTGGATGACTGAACGAATCCCCAGGGAACAAGAGATCCCATCACCACCGGCCCATCATGCAAATCCCTCACAAGAGGCCAGAGACTGACGGGGTCCTGTCCAACCCCCGGGGAGACAGGCAGTGAGCAGCACAGGCTACTGCGGGGGGTGGGGGTGGGGGGTGCGCTGAAGCGGACAGAAGGCTGGACCCACCGGGCTGATGTGAAGAGGGAGGTTCTCTGTGTCCGTCTGCTCGTCCTGCTCCGAGGAATCCGTCTCCTCCATCTGCTGCATCTCCAGCTCGGACGGAAGAAGAGCCGTCAGGTAGGGGATGGTGAAAGGCCTGGCAGCGATCACTGGGGGGTTGGAAGAGAGACTGGGAGCCTTACGACAGATCAGCGAGCAGCACCGAGCGGCAGGGATAGCTAACATGCTCGGGCACTCACCATGGGCCAGGTAACACTTACGTGTTACCTTTAATCCTCGTCTCCACCATATTAAACAACTACAGTTACCAGCCTCATCTTACAGACAGGGAACCTGAGGAATGGAGGGGTTATGCGACCCCCTCAAACACACAGGAAGTGGCAGAGTGGGAATGAACCCAGGCAATATGACTTCAGAGCCTCTTTTACCAAGCATCAGAGAGGACTGGGGCTGAATTCAAGCGAAGCATCAGCTTAGTGATCTTATACCCAAGGCAAGGACTCAAGTCCTGACGGTAGAACTGAGAACTCTCAGCCTGGAAGTATATCTTTGGAGCTAGAAGGCAGTTCAGGTAAAAGAGTGATCCAACTCCTCTAAAAAGCAATGAGGCTGAGGAGGAGAAATTATTGTTTAAAAAAAAAAATTGAAAGAAAGTGTCTGTGTATATTTCCATGATAGAATGTCATTAACAACAGACACTTGGAAGATTATTTTCAGCATGGCTCAGTTGTGGGTCCCGCACACAGAGAGAACTAGGTCTGAATACCATCTACTCGCCATGTGACCTTCGGCAAATTACTCTGTTGCTTTTCTCTAGAAGCCTTGGCTTCCCGGAAGGGCAGTGGAAACAGTTCCTGACTCGGAGGCTCACTCAAGGAGCTCATGAGGTAACAGAAGGGAAGTGATAAGCACAGTTTCTGGACTTAGTAACCGAGCTGCTGTAGATCTAGGGCCAGGAACACAGTGAGGATCCGCCAGGAGTCTGCTGAACCATCCAAGCCCATCACCCTTGCTCCCCTAGGGAAACCCTGAGGCTGATGGATAGGAAGGAACTTGGTCTTGAGGAATGGAGGGGTTATGTGACCAGCGAAATGGTAGTGCTGAGATAAGAAATTCAGTGGTGGGCCCTGTGAGAGGACACCACGAAGGTGAAGCCTGGCAGAGGCTCTGTAACTGCCTGGCCCCTGACGCCAGGTCCTTCTACCACCAGGGCTGCCCTCTCACTGGATGAGCCTCTCTGATGCCCAGGGCTCAGTCACCCTCGAGGTGACCTCAATTCCACGAACCTCAAGCGCCCACCTCCAACACAGGTCATGACTATTTTGCAGTCATCAGTTAGGGACAGGCCCTGAAGATCTGGGAAAAAGAGCCAGAAATCTGAAGAACAAGTTCCACCCAAGATAAGGACAAAGCTTACTTGTTTCTTCCAACCACAATGAGGGAGGGAAGAGGGGATGATGGCCTCAAGGACAAGGCAGGGTCCACAGAGGGGAGAGACTCACATGGAAACGTGCTGACGTCATCTTTGAAAAGACTCTGGGTCTCGCCTGTCTTGGCCATGAAACGGGTGAGCGCCCGCTCCACGTCGCGTCTCTGGGACGCAGCCTTCTCCCGCAGGACCTGGTAGTCTGACACGGGCTCGCGGTACGTCTAAAGGGAAAGCAGCAAAGACGCTAGAGAAATACCCATGATTGCACTGTTCTCCTCGGGTCCCTGCCTTGCTGTTGCTCTGTCCTCCCACCCTTTAAATGACCCTCTAACATCACCCAAAGCAGAGATCTCCAAGGGCAGTGGAAGGGCCGAAAGAAAACAATAAGACTATCATTAACATTTACTTTGAATCTTAAAAATTAAGAAATGTACAAATATTTATACAGTGATTGATCCTAGGCCTTCATTTAGCTCCTGTGACAGCTGGACTCAGGCGTAAGAAATGTATCCTCAAGGGAGAGCGGGGAATCCTCACCCCCCAACCCCCTGCAAGCCCTGATGGGACCACCCGGGACCCTCGATGTAATGTGATGACAAGATTTTCTGACATGTTTGAAATCTTCCCCAAATGAAGAATTTGATGAAATTCTGAACACTCTGGTTAAAAACATTAAAAAGCAAGATCTTATGATTATTTTTAAGACAACTGCTTGACATTTATTATAAAAGTTAGAAATTTAATTAACAAAATTCTTCAAATAATTGGTAGGTGAGAATGAAAAAAAATTACTTTTATGGTTTATTAAGGACAGTTTAAGATATCACCTATCTTTGTAATGTATCTTTTTCAACTATGAGAGCTGTCAAAGTTTCAAAATAAACAGAACCTAGAATCAGACCTGTGACTTCGTATTCCACCAAGATTTAAACCAAGATTTCAAAAAACGCAAGAGTACAGGCTATCATGTAGTTGCCACTAAAAAGGAAACAACAGGTTTCCCGAACCTTGAATAAGGGTCAGATGTTCTTCCAATGTACATTGTTTTTATATGGAATTACATTATACCATGCACGTAAATGAGCAAACAAATAACGGAGCATTTAATACTTTTACTGACAGAGACGCACTACAGAAGTTAAGACAGGGACTTCCCTAGTAGTCCTGGGACTAAGACTGCGCTCCCAATGCAGGAGGCCTGGGTTTGATCCCTGGTTAGGGAACTAGATCCTTCATGTTGCAGCTAAGAGTTCAAATGCCACAACTAAAGATCCCTAGGACTTGGTGCAGCCAAATAAATAAATATTAAAAAAAAAAAAGAGAGAGAGAGAGATTGCTGTGGGTTGATTGTAGCTCTCTAAAGAAAGATGTGTCGAAGTCCCAACCTCAAGGGCCTCAGAATATGATCTCACAGTATTTGGATACTTCCAGGGCAAGATGCACTCAGTGAACATGAGGTGTCATGCAGTAGGGCAGTACAAAGCCACATGACTGGTGTCCTTAACAGAAACGGTCACGTGAAGGCGGAGATACAGAGAGAGGGCCATGTGAGCATGGAAGATTGGAGTAATGCATCTACAAGCCGAAGGACCCCATGAACTGCCTGAAGCCACCAGAGGCTGAGAAGAGATTTCAGAGGGAGCCTGCTGACACCTCGATTTTGAACTTCTGGCCTCTGGACTGTAAGACAATGCATTTCTGTTGTTTTGAGGCACCTAGTTTGTGGCACTTTGTTACAGCAGCCCTAGGACACTCATACAGAAACCACTGGTCAAGGGCAATGTCTGTGCTGCAGTGGTGGGTGACTACTTGCTCTTTTGCCCTCATATCTTGAGGTGTGGAAAATCTCCCGGATGACTTGCTCTAACCCCGCATTGCGGCCATATTTGCACCAGGACACGGGGACACAGGAAATGAGCAGAACAGCCTCTGGAGACTCCTGGCCACCATGTGCCTTCTAAGGGAAGGAGAAATTGCTAGAAGGCAAATTAGGACATATCAAACCACAGAGGAAAACTATACTTGTCCCATATAGACCCAAAGCTCACAGTTATGGTAAGTTGCTGCTGCTGCTGCTAAGAAGCTTCAGTCGTGTCCGACTTGGTGCGACCCCATAGAGGGCAGCCTTACCATGCTCTGCCATCCCTGGGATTCTCCAGGCAAGAACACTAGAGTGGGTTGCCATTTCCTTCTCCAAGGCATGAAAGTGAAAAGTGAAAGTGAAGTCACTCAGTCGTGTCTGACTCTTAGCGACCCCATGGACTGCAGCCTACGAGGCTCCTCCGTCCATGGGATTTTCCAGGCAAGAGTACTGGAGTGGGTTGCCATTGCCTTCTCCTACGATAAGTTACATTTCATATTACCAAGTTTTTTTTGGCTGTGCCACATGGCATGCAGGATCTTAGTTCCCCGACCTGGGATCGAATTCATGCCCCTGCAGTGGAAGAGTGGTCTTAACCACTGGACCACCAAGGAAGTCCCACCAAGTATGTTTTAAGTAACTTTTACCCTGATTTCAAAAATAACTCTTACCTATTATGGAAAATTTGGAAAACCCAGAAAAGCATACACAAAACAACAGTTAGCTACACTCTAACCAAGAATTACTACCAGAGTTTTGTGGAATAGGTCTTTTCTTTACATGGCTAGGTACTTTTGTATCTAGAAAATATTAAGAAGTGATGGCAAGAATACACAGAAGAGCTATACAAAAAAGATCTCCATGACCCAGATAATCATGATGGTGTGATCACTCACCTAGAGCCAGACATCCTGGAATGAGAAGTCAGGTGTGCCTTAGCAAGCATCGCTATGAACAAAGCTAGTGGAGATGATGGAACTCCAGTTGAGCTATTTCAAATCCTAAAAGATGAGGCTGTGAAAGTACTATACTCAATATGCCAGCAAATCTGGAAAACTTGGCAGTGGACACAGGCCTGGAAAAGGTCAGTTTTCATTCCAGTCCCAAAGAAAGGCAATGCCAAAGATGCTCAAACTACTGCACAACTGCACTATCTCACATGCTAGCAAAGTAATGCTCAAAATTCTCCAAGCCAGGCTTCAACAGTATGTGAACCATGACCTTCCAGATATTCAAGCTGGATTTAGAAAAGGCAGAGGAACCAGAGATCAAATTGCCAACATCTGTTGGGTCATTGAAAACGTAAGAGAGTTCCAAAAAAACACCTACTTCTGCTTTATCGACTATGACAAAGCCTTTGGCTGTGTGGATCACAATGAACTGTGGAAAATTCTTCAAGAGATGGGAATAGCAGACCACCTGACCTGCCTCCTGAGAAATCTGTATGCAGGTCAAGAAGCAACAGTTAGAACCAGACATGAAACAAAAAACTGGTTCCAAATTGGGAAAGGAGCATGTTAAGGCTGTATACTGCCACCCTGTTTATTTAAATTATATGCAGAGTACATCATGTGAAACGCCAGGCTGGATGAAGCACAGCTGGAATCAAGATTGCCGGGAGAAATAGCAATAACCTCAGATATGCAGATGACACCACCCTTATGGCAGAGAGCAAAGAGGAACTAAAGAGCCTCTTAATGAAAGTGAAAGAGGAGAATGAAAAAGTTGGCTTAAAACTCAACATTCAGAAAACTAAGATCATGGCATCCGGTCCCATCACTTCATGGCAAATAGATGGGGAAACAGTGGAAACAGTGGCAGACTTTTACTTTGGGGGGGCTCCAAAATCACTGCAGATGGTGATTACAGCCATGAAATTAAAAGACGGTTGCTCCTTGGAAGAAAAGCTAGGAGCAACCTAGACAGCATATTAAAAAGCAGAGACATTACTTTGTCAACAAAGGTCCGTCTAGTCAAAGCTATGGTTTCTCCAATAGTCATGTATGGATGTGACAGTTGGACTATGAAGAAAGCTGAGTGCCAAAGAATTGATGCTTTCGAACTACGGTGTTGGAGAAGACTCTTGAGAGTCCCTTGGACTGCAAGGAGATACAACCAGTCCATCCTAAAGGAGATCAGTCCTGGATGTTCATTGGAAGGACTGATGCTGAAGCTGAAGCTCCAATACTTTGGCCACCTGATGCGAAGAACTGACTCACTGGAAAAGACCCTGATGTTGGGAAAGATTGAAGCCAGAGGGAGAAAGGAAAGACATAGGTTGAGATGGTTGGATGGCATCACCAACTTGATGGACGCGAGTTTGAGCAAGCTCTGGGAGCTGGTGATGGACAGGGAAGCCTGGCGTGCTGCAGTCCATGGGGTCGCAAAGAGTCAGACATGACTGAGCAACTGAACTGACTTTTGTGTCTGGATGGGACAGGCAAAATTGTGCCAGCTTCAATTTCTTCATTAACTCTATTTTTGCCAGCAAAGTGCAGAAGATAATTCTCCTTTGCCAAATTGGAGACATTTTGGAGGAGAGACATTCTGAGTTCTGAACTACCCTGTTACCAACAAACTTCTGGACTCCAGTCTGACAGCCAGGTAGAACTGAGTCTGCTTTTGCATCAGTCACAGCCTCTAGCGTGGCCTTGTCACTCACCGGCGTTTTGATGTAGGTGTGGGGGTCGGGAAACTCAGGGAAATGGCTGGGGATGTGTGGCGGGTGGGGTCGGTTCTGTCCTGCAGTGAGGGCCTTGGGGGTCACTGGCTGATTGGTCACTGGAGCTGCAACAGAGTCACGACTGGTCAGTCTTCCACCCGAGGTCTTGTGTCTCTAACCCAACCCTCCTTTTCTCAAAATAAACGCTGGACCTCAGTGTTCTATGCAACAGGCACTTTGTACTTCTACCAATAAAAGGCGTTCAATGGCTTGAGGACCTGAAAGGGTACCC
Organism: Cervus canadensis; assembly: GCF_019320065.1. Classification (NCBI taxonomy): domain Eukaryota; kingdom Metazoa; phylum Chordata; class Mammalia; order Artiodactyla; family Cervidae; genus Cervus; species Cervus canadensis. Next base: position 47,134,998 of record NC_057413.1, on the reverse strand, counting down.
CTGCCCCCAACCTCTGCATAACCTGGGGTGACATTCCCATGTCCAATAATCTGCCTGCATGCCTCTCAGCTAGGTGAGTTGGTGGCTGTGACCAGTTAACTAGGCAAAAGAGAGGACTGAGGAACTAAGCAAGTTAGGTGGGCTGCTCGTTCTTTTCAAGAACCCAGGTAACAAAGACAAACATTGAGCCAGGGAAAGTTAAGTGAGGAGGGGATTAAAAACGGCACCTTCCACTGCTGCCTTGAGAGGTATTCCTAAGAAGATGCCAGCCGAGGAAGAGAGTGATGAAAAAAAAAACAAACTAGTGAACTCTTGCCAGGTTCCATAAGCCCAAACGAGTTTCTCCAACTCAGGTTATGGTACTCAGTGTATCTAAGGCAGAGATCATCAAACTTTTTGTATAAAGGGACAAAAAGTAAATATTTTAGGTTTCACAAGCCATGCAGTCTGTCACAACTACAGAACCCTGCCATTATAGCAAGAAAGCAACCATAGGTAATACGTAAATGTGGCTGTGTACCAACAAAGGTTTATTTGCAAAAATAGGTGGTGGGCCACAGTACCCATAGTTTACTGACTCTTGATCTAAGCAGGAATAAGAACTCTCATATTTTTCAAGTAGCATCGAGATGGTTTGCCTTTGTGGTGAGTGAATTTCACAACCTAATTCAATTGGCCCAAATAAAGATTACACTGTAGGTAGCCCCAAATAACGGAAAGGAGCCTGCAGTGAGGCAGTAGCTACATACCAGTCCCTGCCCTATTCAATCAATTCACTCCACCAGCATTAATTGAGCACTACTGGATACCTCAGTTCACAGTCACTTACGGGCGGTGATGACCATCCTCTGAGACCGTTTTGCATATGCAGGGAGAGTGTCCACATTGAAACCTAAGAAACAGGAAAACAAAAATCACTGCCTAGGCCCCTAAACACGGAAGGGCAAGTCATGCTGTGGTGAAATAGTTTAAACTCCCGACTTTGCTGCCACTCAAAGGAAGCTCCAACAGAGTCCCCCAAAGGAGTTAAGAGGTCTCTTACAGGGCTTCAGAGGAACCCTCTTTTGATAACTGTCAAGTTGAAAGCAAAGCAGGAGACTCAAGAGGAGAGTCAAGGACATTCAGCAGACCGGGCTGCCTCCTGCGGACGCCTCTCTCTCTCATGTTCCCAACTCAGCCGCTCTGAAGAAATGGAAACTGGAGACGTACTCACCCATCTCGACAAGGGTGACCACAATATCTGACAGTGTGGGCTGGGTCCTGGCTGTGTGCTCACAGTAAGACTTGGCACTCCTTCCAATTTCTGAAATGTCTAAGAAAGGATCGAGAGCAGAAAGTCGTGTTCTCAGTTCCCAAACAGTTAAACACAGAATGATCACCTGAGCCAGCAATTCCACTCCTAGGTGTACACCCAAGTGAAAGGAAAACAGGGACTCAAACAGATACTGGTGTGTGCATGCTCACAGCTGCACTATTCACAGTCGCCAAAAGGTAGAAACAACCCAACGTCCACCCACAGAGGAATGGATCCAGAAAATGTGGTCTACACCTATAATGGAATATTACCCAGCCTTCAAAAGGAATGACATTCTGATATAAGATACAACATGAATGGACGTTTTGGTTTTTTTCTTAACTTTATATTAGAGTATAGCCAAAACAATTAACAATATTCTGATAGTTTCAGGTAGACAGCAAAGGGACTCGGTCATAATATACATGTATCTATTCTCCTCCAAACTCCCTCCCATCTAGGTTTCCTGTGTTTTTATAAAATATTTACATATTAATTTTTAAATTTTTGGCCGCGCTGGGTCTTGGTTGCTATGCGTAGGCTTTCTCTAGTTGCGGGGAGTGGGGGCTGCTCTTATTGGGGAGCGCGTGCTCTAGAGCTCACGGCCTTAGCTGCCCCACGGTATGTGGCATCTTCTTGAACCAGGGATTGTACCCGTGTCCCCTGCATTGCAAGGCAGATTCTTAACCACTGGACCACCATGAATGAACTCTGAAAACATCACACTAAGTGAAATAAGCCAACCCGTCAAACATTTTAAAATTCCACTTACGTGAGGTATATAGAAAAAAAGAAAATCCATAGAGACAAAAATTAGATTAGAGGTTACCAGGAGCTGGGAGGAAGGAGGGATGCGGGGCTACTGTTGATGGATACAGAGTTACTGTTCAGAACGATGAAAAAGTAAAGTTCTGAAAACGGATAATGCTGATGGTTGACACCACTGTGACTATATTTAACACTACTGAATTTAACACTTGAAAATAATTAAAATGGTAATTTTATGTTATGTATATTGTGCCACCAAAAAAAAAAAAAAAAAGTCTTATTATTTGGGTGTCAAGTATTTTTTCTTCTACCTGAAGCTGAATCTCTTTTCAGTCACTCTGAAGTCCCTCAGGGGAAAGGGGAAACAGGAAGCTAGGCTCCATGAATGGGCTTCAGAGGTGGATGAGCAGTTTCAGGAAAATTCTGAAACTGTGCTCCATTTTACACAAACACAAAAAGTCTGTGGACAAGTTCAAAGGTCAAAAGCATTTCCATAATAAAATGAGACGTTCTTTGACTTTTTTTTACTCTTATTCTCTGTCATGGTTTCCAGAAGCTATGTCACCTGTGATGACATCATGGCTCTGCTGGCTAATGGAATGTGTCCGTGTGCATCCTTATGTTTTAAGATGTTCTCAATTTCATTTTCTATTGTGGCAAAAATCTCTCCATATAAAGCCCATGTTGAGATTTCCTTGGTGGTCCAGTGGTTAAGAATCCACCTGCCAATGCAGGGGATACAAGTTCAATCCCTGGTCTAGGAAGATTTCAAATGCCGCAGGGCAAGTAAGTCCACATACCACAGCCCCCGAGTCCACACTCTGCAACTACTGAAGCCCATGCACCCTAGGGCCTGTGCTCTGCAACAAGGGAAGCCACTGCAACGAGAAGCCTGTGCGCTGCAACTGGAGTAGTCCCTGCTCGCTGCATCTGGAGGAAGCCTGCACACAGCAACAAAGACCTAGAGCAGTTCCCCCCAAAATGTTTAACTTTTTTAAAAAAAGGAGAATATTAAGGAAAAAAAAAAAAAAGCCCATGTATACAAAATTCCCTAGGACCCTCAATATTTAAGAATCTGGAGGTGTTTGAGATAGCTGCTTTAGGAAAACATTTGGTATTTTGAAGTCCCAAACATCAGCTGCATCTCACCCCAGATCACACGCTTCCTGGGGCAGCCCACATCCATGACTGATCAAGACTACAAAGGCAGGGCTTTGGGGGCCTGATGTCAGATACTCTGACGGGCAATAATCGCTCCAGGGCTCCCTGCTGAGCTGGCCAATTCTTTGTTTGAACTTTTCCCTCTCTGCCTAAACCTTTCTCTCACTTCCATTCATAGGGCTGATTCCTCCCAAAACACCTTAATGCCTCATCCCTCATCTCATCCTTCCCTTCCCTAACCAAGGCCCAAAGAGGGAAATACATTGACTATGCACAAGCCTATGTGAGACCATTCCAGGCTCCAAAATCTCAAGATACTTCCTTTTAAAAGCAGTGGTGGTAAAAAATAAATAAATAAATAAAAGCAGTGGTGGTTCCCCCCCTCCCATTTTCTAAAACTTATTCACCCTCACTCTTTCAATCATATAATATAGCATTTGACTATATAACGTGTGGCATCTATTTCATGGGACTTAATCCTGACTCTTCAATAAAAGTGTAAATTCTTTGAGCATAGAGAACAAACAGTAATAATAACACCACCTACAAGTCATTAAGGGCTTACATTTTCAGCTTTGACTGTTTTACATACATATCTCACTTATACTCAAAACTCCAAAATGTGCAAATATTTACCCCTTTTCACAAATAAGGAAATTGAGATTCAGGAAGTTTAGTGGTTGACCCAAGCTATTAAGTGGCAGAGTGAGAACTTCATCCTTACACCTAGACCTAATAAGGTCTATCTTGTTCTAAAGCCTGTAGGTTACTTAATAATGTCCTTCCTTTTCTTAAACATTTTCAACACTATCATGATGCCGAACACAGAACAGATGTTTGTTTGACTGGAAGAGGGCCTACTGTTTCCTATTGTTTCCAGGTACTTACAGCTCTGCAGCATCTCTGTCAGTGTTTCCACAGATGCTTTCTCAGCACTCTCAAACCCTGCCTCTGTCAGCAGGGAGCTCACAACCACTTGCAGGGTTCGCCTCCGGGCCAGATGGTAGTTATCAGCAGGGTTAGTGGACTGTTTACTTCCTGATCTCTGTGAATCAGCAGCCCAGAAAGAGAGAACATTTTTATTCACTGGACAGTGGTGCAATTACAGAGCTCACATACTGTCACTGGCAATCAAAGTTTCTTTTGCTAAATACTTATCGGTACTTTGGATTTATAGCTCTTGGCCAAACGAACAGTAACTGAGCATCCTAGGGGTTCTAAATTCGGAGACAGCCTTTCTGCCTACCTAACACTTAACAATTCCAGTAACACAAAGCGGCTGTTTTTTCTATTTTAGACGATTCTCAGAATATATAGCTGAAGAAACATGCATGATGGGATTGGAACTCGTGTCCATCACCCAGGAAAAAAGTGATCTCTCTCTCTCGTTCTTCCCATCTCCACACCATTTCACTAACGAGGAGAGTCAAAGCAACAAACAACACATGATGCTGAGAAGAGGACAGGAAAAAGTAGGAAACCTAAATTATTTTGAAATGGGAATCCCTCCCAACTTTAGCGGGCCAATAAGAAGGCGAAAGCGGCCTCGCTGGACCAATCAGGAGCTGTTCCGGGTTCCCAACCCTCCCCACCCAACAAAGAATAGGCCAATCAGTACACAGGTCCACCGACTCCGGAGGCCGCCGCCAAGTCTCGAGAATGGCGGGGGCGGGGGGGGGGGTAGTCATGTACGTGTTGAAAGACCCTCCTCCACGCAGGGCTCAGGGTGGGGCTGGATTTCTGGGTATGGGCTCATAGCCCGGTAGAGGGAAAGTTGCCGAATGCCCCGACTGTCTCGGCTCCGGCCCCGCGCCTGCCTCCCGCCCTTACCGTTCCGGAGCCCGCAGCCCCGGCAGTGGCCGCCGCATCGGCCATCTTGCCCTGCCGTAATGTGCGCGAGTGCGGGGCACGACGGGACTTGTAGTCAAGGGGAGGGGCGGGGCGGGAGCCAGGGGGCGGGGCGGCGCGCGCCCCGCGGAGCTTTCCGAGGAGCTTTCCGAGGCTCTGCGAGGTCCGCAGAGTGACCCCCCCCACCCCCACCCCGGCTCACGTGACCTTTTGTGAGCGGTGGGTTCAGTGAGCCCCGGAAGTTTGCCCCGGAAAATAAGCCCACGGTTTCACACCTGTTTTGAAGTGAAATTGCTTTTTCATGAAAAGCACATCCCTGGGACGCTCCGAACTTGCCTGGATGGTTGTGTGGGGTCCCGCTGGGTCCCCATGATTTGCTTTCTAGTAGAGGGGCCTGGGAATCTGTATTCTTAAGTCTCCAGGTGATTCTCCTGAGCAGGAAACCCTGTTTTGTGCTGGCGTCCCCGCAGCCCCACTTGGAACTAGAGCTTCACAGACCCAATCCCGGTGTTCCGGTGCATCACGCTGCCCTCTCGCCCTGTGTGAATCTGCAGGTGTTTGCGGGCGAGCCCGAAGGCGCCGCTGGCTGGAGGCTGTTGCTTGCCCGTCTACCTCCCGGGCCGTTGTGTCCACGCGGTGCCTGTGGTTTTCTGTGGTTCGCTCGCGGGTCAGCCCCCTCCGGGTGGCGGGGGTGGGGGTCTTCCGTGCACCGCCCCGTTTGTGGGTGTTTGGCAGGACGCAGAGGCTAGATTTGAACCCCAGAACTCGCCAGCTCTGGGGCTTCGGATACATTGCCTGACTTCACTGTGCCTGTTTCCTCTCTTGTAAAACTAGGATAGGATGAGATGGATGGCGGCGTGGGGGGTGAGCTAATACAGACGAATGGTCTATGACTGTGCAGACGTAGAATAAGAGGTCAAGCAGCAGCGCCTAATGTTTATTTCCTGCGTGGCGAACGGATGAGTGGCAAATGCTCAGAGGCTGATGTCTGGAAACCTGCGCCGCGCCTGCCCGCAGGGAGCACCTGTGCCTGGGGGGCACCCCCATCACCCCCTCACCTGGGGCGCGTGGGGCGGGGTCTGCGGGCCAGGGTCGCGGCGCCGGGCGACCGCCGGGAGGAGTCGGGGCCCAAACCTTCGCTGAGCGCAGCACCCAGCCCCTTTGTCTCCCCCGCCCCCTCTTCCCCACTTCCTGCCCAGCTTTAAACTCGGGATTGGCGGCGAGGCGCCGACTTTGTAAACACGCCGCGTCTGCGGCGGCGGAGGCTGGTTCTGTTTGGGCGCCTGGGGGAGGGGTGCACGCCCCTCCCCGAGGCTGGAGGTGGCGACCCCCCCGACACACACACACACCTCCCCAGAGACAGAAGCCAGAGGCGGCGGCAGAGAGTGTGTGCGGCCACGGTCCGTGCTCCGGGGGGCTCACCTGCGGAGAAGGTAGGCTTGAGGGCTGGAGAAACCAAGATAGATGGGTGTCAGCGACACCCCGCTTTCCTGGAACCTCCAAGCTGAGACTGGCGGGGGATCGGGGTTGGGGGGTGGTGGTTAAAGAGGTCACCGCGTCTCATCACCTCCCGGTTGTCTCTCAAAGCTCAACTCACTTTCTGTCTGAGCTGCACGTGGCTGAAGGACAGAGAAGCCCCCCCAAAGCTCTCCGCTTTCTCTGTGTCCGCACAATCCCCCTCCAAGCTGAACTGGAAGCCCAGTGACCTCACTGGGCTGTCTGTCGTCGTTTTGCATACCTCAGAGATGGGCTGGGAGGCGGAGGGAGGGCAGAACTAGGGTGGGCAGGGAGCCTTGGGGATCCTCCTGCCATCCAGGGCCGGGGGAGCAGGCTGGAGGGCAGACCAGAAAGAGGGGTCTCGCAGTGGTGGTCTCTCTGGTGTCTGATGGGTAGATGGCATCTACCCACAAGAGATGGCTCTAGCCTCTTCTGTGTCTTTTAATGTGTCAACAAGAGGAATAACTGAAGACACTGGTTGCTGTTACTGAGGGAGCCTTAATGGATTCATCTGCAAACGATTGATTGAGCACCTACTGTGTGTCTGGGATTTGGCTGGGATGCTGAGGGTACAATGGGGTTATTGTCTCGCCTGAGTCATAGAACAGCAGAGACAAGGTGCCAAGTTGGGGTGGCTGGGAAGGTTTCAGAGCGAAGAGGACATTTAAGTTGGGTTCTCAATGATGGAAAGTCAGCAGGCAGAAAAGTGGTGGGGTCTTTGTGGGCAACTTACTCATTCTACAGAGCTGGACTGAACCCTGACTGAGGTGTTGGGCATTGGGAAACAATGGGGACACAGAAACAGTTGCTGCTCTCTTTAACCCTGCTGTCTAGATACAAAAAAGTGATAGGAATGAACAGGATGGGTTCTGGGAAAGGCATGTTTCTGGGCTGGTTCCCAGGACCCCAGAAATTCCCAAGTAGGTGCAGCAGGGAGTCCACCCCAGGGGTGATATAAGAGTCCACACAATGCTGGGGTACCCACCCCCCATCCCTGGATGCTAAGACTGTTTCCTGTAACAAATCTAAGCCCCCAGCTCAGTTCTCCTTGGCACTAGATGTAAGTGAAAAGAAGTGGATCTGCCATTGTTTTCCTGCCGCTGCTTCTGCATTTTCAATTCCCAGGCTCACTTGAGAGATGGCTGACTCAACAATTTATGAATTCATTCAGCTATCTGCTGAGCCCACACTATCTGCACGGGCTAAATAGTGGGGACATAATGGCAAACAAATCAGAACTTCTACTCCCCTGGAATTTAGGATCAGAAGCATCTCTGAGGATTCCGCCAAGATCCCAGTCTCTGCCCAGTATTTGAGACCATGACCTCCACGGTCCCAAGTGCCTTCTCTTTCCCATTTCCTTCCCTCAAGGGTTCAGAATACTAGCTAAGGCTTATATAGCATGCCAGGTACTCTTCTAGATGTTTTAGGTGTAATGTCTCCTTTAATCCTCCCAACAGTCCTGTAAAGTGAATACTAGTATTATCTCCATCTTTGTTGTTTACTTACTAAGTCATATCCAACTTTTTTGCGATCCCAAGGACTGTAGCCCGCCAGGTGCCTCTGTTCATGGGATATCCCATCTTACAGATGAGGAAATTCAGGCAAGGAGGAGATAATTTTTCCAAAGAGGACAGGGTTGGGATTTAAACCCAAGTTACTTGACTTGGGAGGCCCTGTTCTTAACCACTGGGCTAGCCCACCTCCTTGAGTGACCACATGGAATGTGCCCTTAAGCCAGGGGCTTAGGAATTTCCAAAAGGGTGTCTGTGCTCCTGTATCTCAAATGATGCAGAGGAGAGCACTTTGTTAGCTGAGTGTGGGTGCAGGTGCCGTTTACAGGGAGCCCCAGCAGGCCTGGGTCAGAGTTGTGGGGACTACACAGTGCTTGTATCCCTTCCTGATGACCCTGTGTGTGTGTGTGTGTTCTCCTGAGTAAGCCTCACTCACAAAGAGGAATAAACCAAAGTTTGATGCAGGAAAGATGCATGGAGGTGATGTGCCAGAATCTAGGGAGATGGGAAACCAAGACACTTCTTTTGTTGGGAATCTTTAAGAAGAGCAGAAACCTTCATGTTCTGGACCCCAACTTGGTAGCTGAGTCAGGAAGATGGTCAGGGAGTGACCTTAGGCAATCTTAAGATGTGCACCTTTCTTCCTCACAGCTGCTGCATCCCAAAGCTGTGTCCCAAAACTGCATCTGCACATCTGAGATGCATCCCTCTAGGCAGACTGGGACTTGCCTATGATGCCAGCCAGGCCACAGGGCAGAGGGTCCATGGATTCCTGCTGTTTTTCCGTTATCTTTCTGAAACTAGATTTCTCACATGAGGCCTCTACACAGATCTGGGGAGGCCCAGAGGCTGTCCCTCTCTGCCTGCAGTCAGACTAGCTCTAGTATCTGGGGCCGGGGGGGCGGTGTTGATGCTGGGAGTTGAGGGTAGAGGGTGGTCACACCTCCATCACAGGTAAGCAGGATGTGAAGATCAGAACTGTGTGGACCTCCAGGCCGCTCCTCTGCGCACACACCCCCTCCTCCTCCTGTAGGGTGGGGTGTGATGGAAGCCTTGGCATGCCCCAGCCCACTGCCCCAGGCGCCGTTCTTTTGCTTGAGAACAGGTTGTACTCTTGAGAAACCACAAGAGGAAGTTTAGGGAGGGCTGGGGGTGAGGAAAGTTCTGGGGCCCCTGCCAAGTTTCCCTTTCTCGGCGGCGCGGAGGTGTGTTTGTTTTGGTGTGTTTCTCTTGCCCTCAAAGACATTTAAATTTTAAACCCTCTGAGTTTCAAAGAGCTGTCAAGGCCTGCTCCTGTACTCTGTGTGTGTGTGTGTGTGTGTGTGTGTGTGTGTGTGTAGGTGGGTGGGGGGAATGTGGAGGTAGTCAGAGACATTTGTGTGTGTGTGTGTGTGTGTAGGTGGGTGGGGGGAATGTGGAGGTAGTCAGAGACATTTGTGCGTGTGTGTGTGTGTGTGTGTAGGTGGGTGGGGGGAATGTGGAGGTAGTCAGAGACACCCCTGGAAATGGGGTTGCAACGCGGTACTCATTTGTTGGATTTTGTGCTGGGATTTGTGTTGGTTGGCTAGCTAACTCCACAAAGTCTTCTTTTCTCCTCTGCCCTTTCACCTTACTCTTGCCCACAGCACTCCCTACAGCCCCCAATACTAGAAAAGTGGTTATAGTGGCCACTTAGGAGCTGAATGATGTTGCCAGGAGCTGTTCTACCTGCCTTATCTCATTTCACATTCACCATAATGCCAACTAGTAAATGCTTTTAGTCCCAACTTACAGATGAAGAAACTGAATCTCAGAAAGGCTTAGAAGCTTACCTGAGCTAGTAGGTGGCAGAGCCCAGATGTGAACCCTGGTCTGATTTCAGAGCCTGTGCTCTAGATGTCTGTTTAATCCTCAGATCAGAGCATCAACTTCCTGAACACAGACCCTGCACAGTAGGAGGTTGTGATCCCAAGGTTTTTTTGTTGTCGTTTGCTGAGCTGCATGGCATGCAGAGATCTTAGTTCCTGACAAGGAATTGAACCTGTTCCCCCTGCTGTGGAACTTGGGTGTCTTAACCGCCGGACCACCAGGGAAGTCCCAATCCAAAAATGTTTTAAAATGGTTCTGCTAGTGTGGGGAGGGAGGTGGCCTGCATATAGAGTTGGAAAAGGGATTCTCTGGAAGTTAATATTAAAAAGGATGGAATTCCCTGGTGGTCCAGTGGTTAGGACTCGGCTCTCTCACTGCCAAGGGCCCAGATTCAATCCTTGGTCCGAGGAACAACTAAGATCTCACAGGCCTCTGTGCAGCCAAGAAGAAAAAAAGACAACTGTATAACTGAGGGAAAGGAAAGGAAGATTAAATGGATGCTAAACAACTCTGGAATTTTGAGGCAAATGGGGAGAAGATTTAGGAGGGTTATTGTAGCTGTGTTCAGACATTTGCAAGGTTGCCTTTGGAAGCCCCCAGGTAGGGGACTGGTAGAGGCAGATTTCCACAAAGCATAAACACTTTCTAACAAATAATTGCCTAATCTCTTTCTCCAGAAGTGATTTCCTCATCTAGGGGCATCTAGAGCACATGCTCAGTTGAGGCTTCTGCCAGGGGAAGCCCTCAAACCCCCTCTAAGCCTCTAAGCCTCCCATGCGATTATTGACTGGCTGATCTCCCCAGGGCTTCCCTGGTAGCTCAGCTGGTAAAGAATCCGCCTGCAATGCAGGAGACCCTGGCTCGATTCCTGGGTCGGGAAATGCCCTGGAGAATGGATAGGCTACCCACTCCAGTATTCTTGGGCTTCCCTGGTGGCTGAGATGGTGAAGAATCCGCCTGCAATGCGGGACACCTAGGTTCGATCCCTGGGTTGGGAAGATCCCCTGGAGAAGGGAACGGCTCCCCACTCCAGTATTCTTGTCTGGAGAATCCCATGGACAGAGGAGCCTGGCGGGCTACAGTCCCTGGGGTTGCAGAGTCCGACGACTGAGCGACTTGCACTTCACTTACCTCCCCATGTGTCCACCAGGTGGCGCTGTTGCCCAGTGCGTGGCTCCAAGGCTGCTGGATGGGCTGAAGAGCGCCACCTGGTTCTTCAGCTACCGGCTTGGTTTCCTGGGGCCTTTCCCCGATCCCATCCCCAGCTGTGAACACACCAGGGCCCAGAGAACCACTTTTGACCCAGCACTGTCCCCGTGAAATGTGCTGGCAGGTCTCGTGGCTCGGGCCAGAACGTGCGGGCCTGCGCTCCTGGGATAGACTCCCTTCCCGGCTAGGGCAGACTCCCTTCCCAGGTCCGGGGTGCCCTCCCTCCCCTCCTTCTCTTTCCTCTCCCTGGTCTTCCTTTGTCCTGAAGATAGAAAGACCCGCGTTAGGAGCCGAGGGCAAGTCCAGCAGCCCTTGTGAGCGTGGCCTTTCATAGCCTTCAAGGGCATGATACCCGGATCATGTCATCTTTTTTTAAGGTCCTCCAAAACCGCACCTCTCAGAAACTGTTTGCCCTCAGCAACCTGCCCAGTTCTCCCACCCTGCTGAGAACCACCCTAGAACAGACATTCCTAAGGAGAGCCAGCCGGGGCCCAGGCGTTGTCCCTAGGAAGCAGGGAGCAGCAGAGAGGTTGCCTGGTGCTTCGTTTGTTGGCCCAGATCTGCGTTCTAGCCTCTCTGGGCCTTTAGAAAGGCCCAGAAGCACCGGGGTTCCCCGCCCCCTCAGGGCAGGCCGGCTCCGCATGTGCCAGGGCAGAGCGTGCAGTTACAAACCTTGGGGCCAGGGGGCGCCATGGAGGCCACGCCCAGAGAGAGGGGCCTTAACCGGCCTGTTGCAAGCACTCCCCACCGCTGGCCACCACCCTGTGAGGCGGGAGGTCCATTGTATGGAAGGAGCGAGGCGAGGCGCGGAGGTTCAGCAGGAGGACAGTTTCGGAGCTGGAAGTCTGTCGTGGCCCTGTGCCTGTCTGATTTGTGCACGTGACCACCTAACCCGTGCTTTCTCTCCTGGAGTGGCTCAGAGAGCCTGGGCTCAAGACAGAAACCACCCTGGTTTGAGTCCTCGCTTGGCCCCTTCCTGGCTGTGTGAAACTTTCCTTACCTGTCAAGTGGCCGTAAAGGTAGCCCCTTCCTCACCGAGTCATCGTGTGGATTCGTTGTCCTGACACTCCTGAGTGCTTTATAATATCCAGATTGGATCTTTTTGTGTCCTCGTAGCAGCTTTGTGAGGGACATGCTATCATGATGCCTTTTTTGTTCTTTTGGCTGCACTGGGTATTCGCTGCTGCCCCTGGGTCTGGTTGCGGAGGGGGTAAGGGGCGCAGGTGGTGAGCTGGGGGCTACTCTCTAGTTGCGGTGCGCGAGCCTCTTGTTGTGGCTTCTCTTGTTGCGGAACGTGGGCTTTTTGGTGCCCAGGCTTCAGTATTTGTGGCATACAAGCTAAGTTGCCCTGTGGCCCGTGGAGTTTTCCCGGACCAGGGATGGAACCTGTATCCCCTGCATTGGCAGGGGCATTCTTAACCACCAAGGAAGTCCCCGGTGATGCCTTTTTGTAGACGAGGAAGCCGGGGCACAAAGTGGTTACCCAGAGTCAAGGGGCCGAGGCTTCCGGGCCCACGCTCTGCACCAGGTTTAGGAGATAATATGCTCAAAGCCCTGCCAACTACCAAGCAGGTCATACACCCTTACATGCGATACTTCTGTCACTATCATATCATCCTCATGATCATCCCCCAGCCTGAGCTCCAGGGACTGGGCGTGGGGGCCATCTAGCAATGAGAGGGCAGCCCTGGTATCTTGCCTCACCATCCCACCGATGACTTCATCTCATCCTCTTTTCTAGAATCAAAATCGGCCCACAGTTCTGGCCTGTGGTCAGACCGTTGGACAGAATACTTGAAATTGGGACTGTCCCAGAAACTCCCAGTTCTGGCCCCCGCACTGTCGGCTCCAGCTCGTCCTGCCTCCTCTTCTCTGTCCTCTCCCCTCCAGGCTGCACCTCCCAGCCCCTCCCCTGGGGGCCCCGAGTTCTGGGAAAGGAAGCCAGGAGCAGGGCCTCAGACAGATGCAGAGCTTGGACTCCAGCTGGGGGTGTTAGAGGCTGTGGGAGGAGGAGAGGACGGGCCAGGGGCAGGGAGGATGGGGTACAGAGGGCACTCCCACCCAGGCCGCATGTCCCCTGGAAGGCATCTCTCTGCTCTTCACAGATGCTTCTTCCTAAGCTCCTGTTTATTAAGCTGACTCTGCTGGGTGCTGAGGAAACAGCCTGGAATAAGACCCCAGGGAGGATTTACTCCTCTCTGGCAAGTGGATATCACAAGCTGTCTTTCGATTATGGAGGGGAGAGTGTTTCCTCCCCGCACACGGCCCCAGCGGGTCAGGACTGCTTTTTGCTTTCCTTCCAGCCCTGTTCCCTTTTCTCTAAGCAGGATCTGAACCACAGACCCGGAGACTGTTCAGAGGTGGAATCTATTTTCATCACAGTGAGCAGGGATCTTAGGGTTACGCACTCTCAGATGTACTGGGTGGCTGAGCGTAGGCCAGAGTATAGAACATTCAAATGGTTTCCAGTCTTTTTCTTTCCAGTCAGCTGTTACCTGCTGGTCTTAGGGGTGGCCACCCTCTTTTCTTAGAATTCTGCCTCTAGGACCAGGCAGAGTTCTTCCTGTTGGAACAGTCTCTTGGTCTCCAAGGAAACAACAGTTTTTTTCTGCCCAGGGCCCAACCTCTTGGGTTCTAACTCAAAACTCTCCTTATAGCTGCTGGACATAGCCTCCTGGGTGGTCCTCAGAAGTCTTGCACGTGGCCTGCTTCACCTCACTTGCAGCTCCTAGGAGTTGGGTATTTCTTGTAGGAATCTATCGTGTGGATTTTCTCTGAACCCTCATTTCTTTGCAGACAGGTGGCAGCGAAGATGTTGGGATAATAGAGCACATGTTTGCACAATACTTCCATGTGCTGGGGCCTGTGGGAAGTGCCTATGTATAATATGTACCATGTGTAAATAAATTTCTAATGTGCTGTGTGTGTGTATGCTCAGTAATATCCAACTATTTGCAACCTCATGGACTGTAGCTCACCAGGCTTCTTTGTCCATGGGACTCTCCAGGCAAGAATACAGGAGTGGGTTGCCATTTCCTCCTCCAAGGGATCTTCCCAATCCAGGGATTGAACTTGCATCTCTTACATCTCCTGCATTGGCAGGTGGATTCTTTACCACTGTGCCACCTGGGAAGCTCATGTAAATTGATAATAAATGTGGATATTTACTAACTTGTTTCTTACGTATTCCTCACAAGAATCTTCTGAGGTTTCCTTATTTTGCAGATAAGAGAAACTGAGGCACAGAGGTTAAATAACTTGCCCAAGATCATACAGCCAGTCAGTGTTGAGAGCCCAGTGGCTGAAAGAACTCTGACTGGAGTCAGACTTCTTTTTATATTTTTTAACTAAAAAAATTTTAAAAATTTGATATTGGGGTATAGCTGATTAAACATGTTATGATAGTTTCAGGTGAGCAGCGAAGGAACTCAGCCATACTGGAGTCGGACCTTTCATGCACACTGTGTGTGTGTGTGTGTGTGAATATGCACTTTGGAGGGCACTCCCACCAAGGAGTGTGAGTGGATCCCAGGTTCCCTGTCGAGATGTCCTGAACACAGCATTAGGACGGGGGAGAACAGGCAGATCGGCCCCTGAGCTGCCTGTGTGTCCCAAAGCCTCCCCTGTCCTTTGGTGCTCCTGGCTAGAGCTGCAGGCTTGTCCCCTAAGCCAAGCAAGATGGCAGGGAAGGAACCAGGAGGACCCCGCCCTGCCCCAGCAGGCAGGTCAGGTGTTGCAGCTACCCAGGAAGCAGGGGTGGGTGGTGGCGATGTGAGCTCTGCTAGGTGGGGCTGGGGCCCTGACCTTTCTGGGGAGCCCTGGATGAATCAGCCCGACCACAGCCGCCCTAACTGCAACATGGTGCAAACAAGCTTTTCTTCCAGCTCCCTCCCCCCCCCCCCGCCCCATTTTCCTTTCTGTCCTTGGCAGGGGTGTGGCACCAGAGCAGTGGCTGCTGGCACACCTCTGGAGTTGGTGGTGAAGCTGGGTCCTAGTGCTGGGCCTGCAGCCTTCACCTTCCAGATGCTCCACCCCAGGATGGGCAGCAGCCCCAGCCCAGGGTGGCGGCCACGTACCCTGCCCAGAGGACAGGACTGGGTAGATGTAGGACTCACGACACAGCCACCTGGCATGTCCTTCCAACAATATCTATGAGCCTCAGAGGGCTTGTCCATTCCTCATTTACAGTAGAACCACATTTTATATATTTTTATTGTTGATTTCATCTTTGGTTGTCCTGGGTCTTCACTGTTGCTCAGGATTTTCTCCAGCTGCGGAGAGCGAGGGCTGCTCTCTTGTTGTGGTGCAGGGGCTGTTCATTGTGGTGGCTTCTCCTGTCGTGGAGCATGGGCTGCAGGGCACAGGTTTTTCAGGAGTTGTGATGTGAGGGCTCAGTAGTTACATCCCCAGGATCTAGAGCTCAGACTCAAGAGCTGCGGCGCATGGCCTTAGCTCCTCCGTGGCGGCGGCATGTGGGATCTGCCTGACCCAGGGGTGGAACCCGTCTCCGGTATTTGGCAGGTGGATTCTTCTACTCCTGAGCCACCGGAGCAGCCCTGGAGCCACGTTTTGTGCTGTGTTGGGTTCACAGTCAGTGTAAAAGCAAAACACACCAACATTACTATTAAGGTCACCTTAAACTGCTCATAAAACACAGTGTGCATGGCTTGGACATTGTCTAGGGATCTCCAGCATAGCTGTTTTCATTGAGACAGATGGCCACGTCTTTGGTGGAACATTATGCTGAGTTTGGGGAAGGGCTCACATTGTATGAAATCCATGTATGTGGTTTTCTGAGGCTGTTTGGGACCTCCTCCAGTGGACAGCACTGAATTTGTGGTAGTTCAATGTGCGTATTTAGCAATTCAGTGTGCATTCACTTACGGACTCTTACTGGTTTCCTGGCTGGCAGGAAAGGTTGGAGTGACAGTGCTGTGGGAATCTGGAGGAAGGAACAGTTTCTTGTGTATGGATTTACCGGGAATGTCTCTGCATAGGTGCCATTTGAGAAGAATGAAAGAGGCGTGGACTTGGTGGGAAGATACTCAGGAGCAGTTTTAAATGATGGTTGTTTCTGTATCTTTTTCTTCTCTGAATATCTGAGGTTTTTTTTTCTTTTTTAACTGAAAGCCTATGGCAATTATTAGGCCTATTTATTCTTTATATATATATATATATATATTTATTTATTTGGCTGCACCAAGTCTTAGTTGCGGCACACAGGATCTTTTCTTAAAAAGTTAATTTATTTTAATTGAAGACTAATTACAATATTGTGGTGTTTTTTGCCATGCATTGACATGAATCAGCCACGGGTGTACATGTGTCCCCCTGTCCGGAATCCCCCTCCCACATCCCTCCCATCCCATCCATCTGGGTTGTCCCAGCATACTGGCTTTGAGCGCCCTGTTTCATGTATCAAACTTGGACTGGCTATCTATTTCACATATGGTAATATACATGTTTCAATGTTGTTCTCTCAAATCATCACACCCTCACCTTCTCCCACAGAGTCCAAAAGTCTGTTCTTTACATCTGTGTCTCTTTTGCTGTCTTGCATACAGGGTCGTTGTTACCATCTTTCTGAACACACAGATCTTTAGTTGAGGCAAGCGAACTCTTAGTGGCAGTGTGTGGGATCTAATTCCCTGATCAGGGATCGAACCTGGGGCCCCCTGCGTCTTAGCCACCGGACCACCAGTAAAGTCCCCATTCTGTTTGTTGCTGTTGTATTTGACCACCCTGCATGACTTACGGGATCTTAGTTCCCCAACCAAGGTTGGAACTCATGCCCCCTGCTGTGGAAGTGCAGAGATCTCAACACTGGACCCCCAGGGAAGTCCCCAGGCTTATTCATTCTTTTTTTTTTATTCTTTATATTATTATTGATTCTAGTACAGCTAATGATTGTTTCTATAGTCACTATTATTTCTGTAATAATAATTATTCTTCATAGGTTGTTCAGTCATGTCTGATTCTTTGTGACCTCATGGACTGCAGCACGCCAGGCTTCCCTGTTCTTCACCAGCTCCCGGAGCCTGCTCAAACTCATGTCCATCGAGTCACTGATGATGCCATCCAACCATCTCATCCTCTGTCGTCCCTTTCTCCTCCTCCCTTCTATCTTTCCCAACATCAGGTCTTTTCTAATGAGTTGGCTCTTCAAATCAGGTGGCCAAAGTATTGGAGCTTCAGTTTCAGCATCAGTATTTCCAATGAATATTCAGGGTTGATTTCCTTAGGATTGACTGGTTTGATCTCCTTGCCATCCAAGGGACTCTCAAGAGTCTTCTCCAACACCACAGTTCAAAAGCATCAATTCTTCGGTGCTCAGCTTTCTTTATAGTCCAACTCTCACATCCATACATGACTATTGGAAAAACCCTAGCTTTGACTATACGGACCTTTGTTGGCAAAACAATGTCTCTGCTTTTACCACTACTTATTTTTTTAATGGTTTAAAAACTCCAGCAACAGACTGGGGCAGGGAGTTAAAAAACATGAGTGAGGGGGAAGGCTGGGGCATTTCAGAGACCCCAGGTCTGCTTTAACTGACTTGTTAGATCTCAGGCAGCAGTCCTCAAGCTTTCTGATCTCAGGATCACTTTACACCCTTAAAAATGGTTTAGAATCCCAAAGAGTTTTTGCTTTTCAAAGTGGTAGCTACCGACGTTTGACTTCTAATAAAAAGTGTCAAGTGCAAAATTTTAAAAATATTTATTAATTCCTTTAAAGTAACAATAAAAATCATTGCATGTTAACATAGCATCATATTTTTTATAAGATAACAACTGTATTTTCCAAAACAAAAAATTTGCAGTGTGGCCTTGTTTTATGTTTTTCAAAAATCTTTTTAATGCCCAGCTTAATAGAGGACAGCTGGGTTCTCATATCTGCTGCTGCTTCAATCTGTTTCAGTATGTTGTTTTGATTGATTTGTATGAAGAAAATCAGGCCTCACACAGATATGTGGTTGGGAAGAGAGGACCTGATGGACTGTGGATTAGTGGACATGCAGCTAGAAAGAAACACTGGGGCAGTGGTGGAGAAGCCAAATCAACAATGTTGGGTTGGGGAGTTTGGACTCGTTTAGGAGGCTGTCTATGGGGTCGCACAGGGTCGGACACGACTGAAGCGACTTGGCAAGGAGGTAATGGGAAGCCACTGAAGACTTAGGCTGTGCTGGGGTTTTATTGCTGCTCACGGGCTTTCTGTAGTTGTGGCGAGTAGGAGCTTCTCTTTATTATGGTGCATGGGCTTCTCATTGTGACGTCTTCTCTTGTTGTGGAGTACAGGCTCTCGGTACAAGGGTTCACTAGTGGTGCATGGGCTTCGTTGCCTCGTGGCATGTGAAATCTTCCCGGACCAGGGACCAAACCCGTGTCCCCTGCATTGGCAGGTGGATTCTTAACCACTGGACCACCAGGAAAGTCCATCATTGAAAACTTGTGAGCAAAGAAGTGACATGATCAGAATAGATTTCGGTAGGGCAGTAGGCAAGAGAGAGCCTACACAAAATAAAAAGGATTGAAACTAGGGTGACGCAGTAGGAATGGAAACAAGGGGGCGATTTGGCAAAATATTTTGAAGGTAGAAGCAACAGAACTTAGTAGTTACTTGGTAGGAAGGCATGAAGAGTCACTGGCTCTGTGAAATCGCTCTGCTCTTCCCTGTTAGGTACCACGTGTACTTTAAAGATGAAGTATGTGGCCATGTGTTACCGTTTGCTGCTCTCTCGTCTTCTGTCCTTCTGGGGTACACTAGGTAGTCAGTAAATGAATGGAGGAGAGTTCAAGGACTAGACTACTGTGAGATATTTCAGCCTAGGTGGGTGGCAGAATATTGGTGCCATTAACAGAAATTTAAAGACCAAGAGGAAAAGATGTCCATTATCATTAAGTATCAAAAAGTAAAGGGTGGGTGGAGATGTCAAGCTATTAATAGAGAGAAAATAGTGGGTGGACCTTGAAATATACTATTCTCTTGGAAAGGAAGTACATTTTCCTAAGTACTAAAGGTTTGGGGAGAAATAGATAATATATCTAGGAGAGATTGCTTTTGATGATTCTTTATTCTCAAGCTACTCAAGTTCAATAAGGGCAGTGTTTTTCAAAATTAGAAGTGTCTTCATTTTAACCTATTTCTTATGCACACATACACACACATATATGTATACATAAAACAAACAAGTTTCATTAACTAGACAATACTTCCCTTTACTTATCTTTTTTATTCTGTTGTTTCATTTTTTAAAAACGCTGGTCAAGATTAGCTTCATGACTTCATGACCCAGTAAAGTGTCCTGACTTGCAATTTGAAAAACAGTAAGATACCAAAAAAAAAAAAAAAAAGAAAAACAGTAAGTTGGCGAGGTATCAATATTTTCAAGGTTCTGTTAGCAACAGAAACAGATTGTCCAATATAAGGCAAAAGGAATTTATTGGAAGAAGGTTGGGAACCCTTAGACTCATCAGAAAGGCTGGAAAACTAGTTTTGGAAATGAGCAGAAACTGACAAAGTGCCTCAGGGCTGAGCAGAAGGACGGACGGCATGGTTGGAATGGTCAGGCCAGACTCTCTGGTTTCCATGATGCAAGTCAGTCAGGTTGGCTCCTGGATTTGCACTAGGGGAGAGGTAACCTCCCAAAAGGAAGTGACAGTGCTGTTGGAAAGGGGACCAGCAGCCAGAACAGTCTGCAAAAAGTAACATGACCTAGACATGTAAAAAGATACCTAACAGGGACTTCATTGTGGTCCAGTGGTTAAGACTCCACTTCCACTGCAGGGGATGATGTTTGATCCCTAGTCAGGGAACTAAGATCCCGCATGCCGTGTGGTGCAGCCAAGAAAAAATAAGAGAGAGTGGTGTCCCTACATGGTAGTAGTGGATCTAAATGGGTGTGTTCTTGCCTGTTGATGACCTTGCCATGTGATAAATTCTCCCTTCAGAAAGCATCTTGGCTAAAGGTGTCAAATGAAATGGCTCCAGAATATTCTGACCCTCTGCTTTGGTCATCCCACTTTTCCAGGCTCTGTCCTAAATGTAGGGAAAAATTTTGTCCGTGATGATAGGCATATAGTGACGCAAAACTGGAACAACTGAAACGTCTCCCAGTAGAGTATGGTTAAGCAAGATGTACTATATCTAGTACATGGAATATTAGGTAGTCATTAAAAATGGCAATTGCAAAAACCGGTGATATCACAAAAATTACCTATATAGTAATGTTAAGGAGAAAATTAGGATGCAAAAGTGTTCATACAATACGTTTACTGGAGAAGGGAATGACAACCCACTCCAGAATTCTTGCTTGGAAAATTCCATGAACAGAGGAACCTGGCGGGCTACAGGCTATGGGGTCTCAAAGTCAGCCAGACTGAGAGCCTGAACACATTAGCAAAAACTGTGATCTAAAATGGTTGTTTCCTTTTGTATTCCTACCAGAAGAGTTTGGGGCTTCCAGTTATTCCATATCCTTGCCAATATGTTTAGTCCTTTTAAACTTTGGACCTTTTAAATAAATGTGTAGCATTAAAAAAACATTGACAACTGTTTGTTGTACACACATAGAGATATACACACACATAGAGAAAAGACTGGAAGAAACTATACCAGAATGTTAACAGCAGTTGTTTGGGGGAAGCAGTAGAACTATGGGTGATTTCTTTTTTACTTTTTCCCCTTTTTCTAAATGTTCC